>NC_052359.1:3738723-3801473 GCF_009727055.1 Benincasa hispida | reverse complement strand
CGTTTACCAATGCGGTAGCTGCTGGTGGTCTGCTTGACAAAACTTATGAGGAAGTGAAGAATATTCTGGACCGCAATCTCCAAGAACCATGAAGACTAGATGGAGAGTGACCAGAGATTGAGACTCAAAGATTTCTGACGCAAATAATAGTGTTATTGTCTCATTGCAAACCAAATGACCGCAATGATGAATTTTGATTCAAGGAATGACGATAAGCAGCCCAAACACCGCAAGGTTGGCAGATTAACGCAATAAGTCAAACACCGCAAGGTGTGCGACTTGCGGTGATGGGCATGCAATGGAAGATTGGCCGCAAAATCCATAGTCTGTATATTTTGTAAAGAACAACCCGTTTTCAACAAACATTACAATCTCGGGTGAAAAGATCACCCCAATTTTCTTGGAAGAATCAACAACACAATTTTCAAATCTGTGGCGCAAAAAGAAGGGCCATCAGGGTTCTTTCAATGCAGTAATGTCAAAAGAGTAACCAAGCAAGGTAGCTCACAACAACCATTGGTTTTATTGCTTCTTAGATGAATATGCCAGGTATAATCAGATCATGACAGCTCCTAAAGACCAAGACAAGACCACATTCACCTGCCCATATGGGACATTTGCTTTTTACCGCATGTCGTTTGCCCTCTGCAATGCGCTAAGCATATTCCAGAGGTGCATGATGGCTATCTTTTCAGATTATCTCAAGGACTCATTAGAAATATTTATGGATGACTTCTCCGTTTATGGGAACACTTATGAAGTATGCCTAGCCAATTTGGAGAAAATTATGAAAAGATGTGAAGAGACGAACCTGGTGCTCAATTGAGAAAAATGTCACTTCATGGTGAAGGAGGGAATAGTGTTGGGACACAAGGTCTCCCGAGAAGGGTTGAAGGTGGACAAAGCAAAGATTGACACAATTGATAAGCTTCCACCTCCAACCAACGTAAAGGCTGTGCGAAGCTTCTTGGGACATGTCGGATTCTATAAACGATTGGTCAAGGACTTTTCTAAAATAGCAAGACCACTGAATGCGTTGTTAGAGGCAGACAAGAAGTTTACATGTAACAACAATTGCTTCAATGCATTCAAAATTTTAAAAGATGTGCTGATTGTCGCACCCATCTTGATTGCGCCGGATTGGACACTCCCATTCAAACTCATGTGCGACGCAAGTGGGTATGCGATGGAAGTTGCATTAGCGCAAAAGAAGAAAACTATTTTGCACCCCATCGCATATGCGAGTAAAACTCTGAACCCTGCTCAACTTAATTATACCACCATTGAAAAAGAGCTCCTGGCTGTGATTTTTGCGTTGGAAAAATTTCGGGCATATCTATTGGGAACCAAGGTACTCATTCACACTGATCACTCAGCAATCAAATATTTGATGACAAAGAAAGACGCAAAGTCGAGGTTGATCATATGGGTTCTCCTCCTTCAAGAATTTGATATCAAAATAATTGATCGGAAGGGGACAGAGAATCAAGTTGCAGATCACTTGTCCAGATTAGAAAATTCTGAGGTTAACTGCAATGAATCTGAAGTGAGTGTCGTGTTCCCGGACGAGCAACTGTTTCGCATAGAAGAATTGTCCTGGTATGCAGACATCGTTAATTATCTGGTTTGTGAACAATTTTCTAAAGATTACACCTACCACCAACAGAAGAAGCTCAAGAATGAATGTAGACACTATTATTAGGATGAGCCGAATCTAAAGAGGTGCAGACCAAATCATTCGATTATGCATCTCAGATGCTGCTCAACAACGCATATTATCATAGTGCCACGATTCGCCATATGGAGGGCACTTTGAAGGACAACGTACTACAGCCAAAGTTTTACAAAATGGATTCTTCTGACCTTCATTATTTAAGGATGTTGCTGACTACACAATGAAATGTGATCGGTGTCAACGCACCGGCAACATTTCATGGAAGAACGTAATGCCAATGAATACTATCTTGGAGCTGGAATTATTTGAAGTATGGGGGATTGATTTCATGGGACCACTCCCTCCTTCAAACGGTAAGTACTATATTCTATTAGCCGTTGACTATGTCTCTAAGTGGGTAGAGGCAATTGCATGCGCCACAAGTGATGTAGCAGTAGTCTCCCAGTTCCTGAAGAAACATATTTTCACGCGTTTTGGCACTCCCCGTGCCATCATAAGTGATGAAGAATCACACTTTGTCAACCACAATATAAAGGAGCTGCTGCGCAAGTACAATATTCTCCACAAAGTGGCCACTGCATACCATCCACAAACAAATGGCCAAGTTGAAGTGTCCTATCAGGAAATTAAATTGATACTTGAGAAGGTAGTCAAACCTTCGCGGAAGGATTGGGCAATGAAGCTTGATGTTGCGTTATGAGCATACCGGACCGCATTTAAAACACCTATAGGTATGTCCCCTTATGCATTGGTATTCGGCAAGGCGTGTCACTTGCTTTTGGAGCTGAAATATAAAGCATCGTGGGCGGTCAAGAAACTGAATTTCGATTTGAAGAAAGCAGGGGAAGCGCGGAAAGTGCAACTGGTCGAGCTAGAAGAATGGAGGAACAACGCATATGAAAATGTGAAATTTACAAAGAGCGCACCAAGTGCTGGCATGATAAACGCATATGCAGTAAGAACCTCCAAGTTGGGCAAAAAGTCTTGCTTTTCAATTCACGTTTGTGACTCTTCCCAGGAAAGCTGAAGTCTCGTTGGTCCGGACCGTTCATAATTCGACAAGTACTTCCGCATGGCGCGGTGGAATTATTAAATAACGACAGAACCAACATATTCAAGGTCAATGGGTAGCGAGTAAAGGCATATCATGGAGAAGACTGGCATTGCCAAGTCGACTACATGAAATTAAGAAACCTTGAATGAAGAAGGAAATAGGTGGTCTTTGCGTTATCAGATGATCGCAATTTATCAGGGATGCAAAGTTTTGGAAAATCTCAAGTCTTCAGCTCTTTTCTCCACTACTCAGAATTATCCTTACTTTACTATCTTTTTATTTGGCACTTCTATTTCCCAAAAAAAAAAAAAAAAGCTTTTATTTTGTTTAAAAATATTTGACACTCTCTTTGTTTTCCTTAAATGATCGAGGCGCTGGATTTGGCCGGAAATGTTACGGAAGCAAGCTATTTATTCCATCACTGCAACCCAACGAAGAATGATCGCCGCAAGATGGATGCGTCAATGCAATGTGGGCGACAGTGCTAAATTTGGGGGTGTACTCTTCCTTATCCTTACTTCAAATTTTACGTTATCACATTGCATATTACTTTCCAAAGTTTTATCCTCCCATCCTTCTTGACTACCGCAAACATATCACAAGTAGATAACTTTAGTAGTTTACCGCATGTATTCTTTGCCAAGTATGATTTCAATGATGAAAAATATGCTTCTATGTCTTTCGTATATACTAGAGTCAACGTAAATCTTAGGATAGTCACTTTATGAAATATTTCTCGAAGTTAGGGGTTTGCTAGCTTTCTTTCAAATTTTCTTTACAACGCATTCTATGACCATCGCATGACTTGTTTTAACTTGTGGCAATGAGGACATTGCCGTATTTTAAATTTTGGGGTGGGGTATTTGTTTCTGACCTTGCTTAAAAAAAATATTAATAACTCCACTGTCAACGCAATGGGAAACCCATGTTGATAAGAGTTAAGTTGTGAAAGGCACTTACCCGTAGTTGGATGTCTGCATGACACACGTGGGAGCAAGCCAAAACGAAAGTAAGTCACCAGGATCAACGCATAAATAAATGACCGCAACTCCACTGCCAAGTTGGTATAAGTTTAGTCTGAGAAAGAGTGTATTGCTCGTAATTGGATGTCCGCATGACACCCGTGGGGGCAAGCCAAAACAAAGGCAAAGCACTCGTATCGGTGCAAGGTTAGAAAAAAATAGCAATGAAGAAAATTTTTGTGCAAGGATAAATCATTTGACACCCCGGTGGAAAATTTTCTTTTCGAAATAAATCATGCAATGTTCCGGAATTCAGTAAAGTCCTTTTGAAAGTTAAGCTTGCAATCCCTAAGTCTTAGAAGTATTTTAGGAAGAGATTTGAATAAGACTTAAGGAAATTCCAGCATATAGGATTTGAGCGAAGTATCCTTGAGAAATATAAGGAAAGAGCTTTGCGGCTAACTTGCTAAAGGAATCTTTAGCTTATGCTTGAGGACAAACATTGTTTAAATTTAGGGGTGTGATAACGGGCAGAAATGCAGGTTATCATAGTGCTGAATCTTTAAACAATGTCAGATTGCGTTGATGAAATATGTTAAATTGCGTCCATTAAGCATAAATTCTATAATATTGTGGTCGCATGCGTCCAATGCATTAGAGCATTTGATCTTTATATTTTTGTGCAGAATAATGCATTAATGCAATGCAATGAATGCGATCATAGGAATACATTGGTCGAGCACAACTTCACCGCAAGACTTTTCGTTGATCGTGCTCGCAAACATTCACCCAAGAAGAATCACCGCAACATGGTGGACGCATCGGACGAAAGGACAATTAAGATCGATGAAACAGAAAGCTGAAGGCAGTCAGATCCAAATTAAGTTTACAGCTGATAACGGTCACAAAATACATCCAGCTTTATCGGTGACAATTATTTGGCGCATCAATCAAGAATTAAAGTTGTCCCATATGTACAACCAGGAGAGAGAAGTCGCCTTTCACCTTTGATGCCCTATAAATACCAAGTGCATTCTTCAGAGAAGGGGTTAAGTAGTCGATTACCTTACCACCATTACAAGTTCATACCTCTGTTCATAGTTTTCTTTTCCGTTTTTACGGCGGAGCAAAAGAAAAGTGGTGACGCTGGAGATTATCCAAGGCAGCTTGAGAGAGAACCTTGGGGCGTAAGAGCAGAGAGTGGGATGACTCTCACGAAAGCGATAATATCTTTAGAGCACGAGTAAAAATAATGTAATGCCTGACAGCAAGAAATTACTCCAGGATCTTTACTATACTTACATTGTTATTTTGTACTTCATCTTATATCTATTAAATGAAAGTTCTATTTCTACATCTGCTCACTCTCTTAATACGCATGAGTAGCTAAACTAGTTGAATGGATTGAGAGGAACTAAGCTAACATGATCTAGGAAGTTCATTGCTTGCGATTGTCTTGTTTAATGTCGTGCAAAATACCCCTTTAGAGTTACTTGAGAGAGAATCTAAAGAAAGAACCTAATGTCTCGAGAGAGCTAGGTTAGAATTTGGACTCAAAAGAGCAAGATTACGCTTGCATAAACAAGAGATAGGGACTTAGAGATAAACTCTGTTTATCAACTTGCATCGCATGCATCCTAGGAATAGGAATGATATTATGCAGTCGCATATTTGTGTGAATGTCATGTTGTCATCACATAAATAGAGATAGAGGTTTATGTGTAAACCTTGTAGACTCATCGCATATTTATCGCATGCGTTCTAGCCTTAGAAGTCGTGTCATTCATGTCGAGAGGTGGTTTACTATTGTATGCATGTTGCATGATCGCAAGGCATGAACGCATCCTAGGGAGTGTTAGCCAAAACCCTTCTCAACCCGTTCATCGCGTACTCATCGTATTTCCCATCTACCAACTCTTTTCGACCTCTGCCGCATTTGTTATTATTTCCATTAATGCAACAACAACTCAACACTTATTTATTCAACTGGTTACCGCAAGTTTTCATAAAAAATCTCCAACGCAACTATTTTCACAAGTCCCTGTGTTCGACCCTGGACTTACCAGAAAACTCAGAGGAATTTATACTTGGATTCCTCTAGGAAACTTGAGTGCATAACGCAATCCACCAACACATATCATCCATAATTTTCACTTCATAAAATTCAAGCATCAGTACACGAGGGGGTTACTTTTATGATCCGTCCGAAAACAAGGTGTTTGTTTCCACGAACGCTACTTTCTTGAAGGAGGATCATATCAGGGAGCACAGTCCACGTAGTAAAGTCGTGTTACGTGAGCTTTCCAATGAAACTACTGAAACTTCAACAAGAGTTGTTAAAGGACATGCTTCATCAGCCAGAGTTGTTGATGATAATTCATCTGGTAGGTCGGTTCCACCTCAAGAGTTGAGGGAACCTCACCGCAATGGGAGGGTTACGAACCCACCTGATCGCTATATGGGTTTCACGAAAATCCTGGCTATAGTGGCAGATAGCGATGTTGAGGATCCGTTGTTTTATCAAAAGGTAATGGAGGATGTTGACCGGGATGAATGGGTCAAACCCATGAATCTCTAGATGGAGTCGATGTACTTCAAGTCAGTATGTGATTTTGTAGATCACTTTAACGAGATAAGACCTATAGGTTGTAAATGGATCTACAAGCGCAAGTGGGGTGCTAATGGGAAGGCGCAAACCTTCAAAGCTCGACTTGTGGCAAAGAGTTATACCCAGGTGGAGGGAGTCGACTACAAGAAGACTTTCTCACATGTTGCCATGTTAAAGTCGATCTTCATCCTCATGTCCATTGCCGCTTATTAAATTATGAGATCTGGAAAATGGACGTTAAGATGGATTTTCTGAGTGGCAATCTTGAGGAGACTATTTACATGGTGCAACTCGAAGGATTCATTGCCCAAGGTCAAGAGCAAAAATTTGCAAACTGAATCGGTCCATTTATGGGCTGCAACAGGCTCTCGATCTTAGAATATTCGGTTTGATACTGCGATCAAATCATATAGCTTTGACCAAAACGTTGATGAACCTTGTGTTTACAAGAAGATCGTCAATTGTTTAGTAGTTTTCTTAGTGTTGTATGTAGACGATATACTACTCATTGGGAATGATGTATGTTTACTGATTGCAGTTAGAACTGGCTAGCGACCTAATTCCAAATGAAAGATTTGGGAGAGGCTTAATTTGTTCTGGGTATACAGATCTTTCGGATCGTAAGAACAAAGTGTTAGCAATGTCTCAGACGTCGTATATTGACAACATCTTGCTCAAGTACTCAATGTAGGACTCCAAAAGGGGCCTACTACCATTCAGGCATGGAGTCACTTTGTCTAAGGACATGTGTCCTAAGACGCCTCAAGAGGTTGAGGAGATGAGACAGGTCCCATATGCATTTGCCGTTGGCAGTTCAATGTATGTGATGCTCTGCACTAGGCCAGACATCTGCTATGCTGTGGGAATAGTAAGTAGGTATTAGTCTAACCCAGGCCAGGGTTAAGAACATCCTCAAGTATCTTCAGAGAAAGAGGGACTACATGCTCGTGTATGGGTCTAGAGATTTGATCCTTATTGGATACACGTGTTCTGATTTTCAGACTGATATGGACTCTCGGAAATCCACTCCAGGGTCAGTTTTTACTCTTAACAGAGGAGCTGTAGTGTGGCAAAGCACTAAGTAGGGGTGCATCGCCGATTCCACGATGGAGGCTGAGTATGCAGTGGCTTGTGAAGCTACTATAGGAGGCCGTCTGGCTCAGAAAGTTCTTTGACAAAAGCTGGAAGGTTGTTCCAAGATATGTCTAGGTTCATCATCCTCTATTGGTGACAATAGTGGTGTTGTGGCTGAACTCACATAGGAGCCCAGGAGTCACAGGCGCGACAAACACATAGAGCGGAAAGTATCATTTGATCTGCGAAATACTGCATCAAGGAAACGTGATCGTCACAAGATTGCCTCTGAGCAAAACCGTTGCTGACCCGTTTATGATGGTTCTCAACGGCTACAGTGTTTGGGGATCACCTTCGAGCATGGGTCTACGGGACCACCCGCGGTGGACTAGGGGCAAGTGGTAGATTTTATTTGTACTTGGGTTTTATGCCCTAGTTTATCTTTTATACTTGTTTTTTGTATACCCTACTTTGCTTTAGGTCAAGTGGGAGATTGTTGGGGTCGATGCCCTAAAGTCCTCGTGTTCTGTAGTTTGTAAAACAGTTTTGTACGAACGCTTGTGATATATAATATATGATATTTTACTTCATTTCTTGACTTTGCACGTTTGGATGTTTTATTTGCTAACACAAATCAAATAAACTAAAATCTATGGTTGTCTTTATGTAACTTAAGCATGTATGTGTTGACATACAAGTGGATCGTGCCTTAAGTGATAACCAAAATGGTCTGTAGTATATGGATATATGAGGAAACCTTATTCTGCTAAGACTACGGATGCGGCATGCTTTTTGGAATAATTACAAGTGTTGTGACTTGTCACAGATGTTTTTGATCCTGATCATTCGTGTAGGGGACATGCGAGCGGGGGTGTCCTATACAAAGAGTTTGTATAAGACCTGACCACGAAGTGTTAACGTCTCTCTGTATAAACCTCGTTCATGATAGAGACTTCACTTCACTATGATGACATAGGTAACATGACCTCAATCTTGAATGAGTTGGGAACTCCTATCATTGAGGCGGTCCTTTTATTTGCATGGGTGCGAGTGCCATAGCGCGATCAAGCCTATCACTTTTGGGGATTCGTCTGATTTGGGAGCTGAGAACTCAGCTACACAAGATAGAGTTTACTCTTTCCTCAAAGCAGGGGTAAGTAGATAGATTGCTCCCTTAAGGGTTGATCCTGGGACATGAACGATGTGGCGTCAACACCTTCTTATGACCCGAGAGGTGTTCACGCATAGTAGGACTATGTTGTATTGTTCATTAGAGGGATCAATGGTACTTAAAGAGTAAGATGTAACTACAGGGGCAAAACGGTAAATTGGCCTAAACTGTACTTACGAGCATTTGTGAAGGGTCATCGTACTAATGATTGGTTATATCCAATGGACACAGAAATATATATGTGGTAAGAAGTGTTCAATTGTCGGTCTTTAGTGGAATATCTGGCAGTTAATGGATGGTGGATATCGTGGCTAAAGAATTTAGACAGTTATTCATGTACCGTTAGAGCTTCGAGCCATAGGTCCATAAGGTCCCCTTGGTAGCTTGGATACAAGTTGAGAATAAGTTTTTGAGTCAGTTTGAAATGTTCAAATTGACAAGAGGGAGTTCGATTATATATAATTGAACTAGTTAATTATATATGATATAATTGACTTTATGTATGAGATACATTAATTTGAAAGAAATTGGATATAAATACGATTATATATAGTGGAGGAAAAATACTATGATTAATATATGATATTAATCCATAGGTTATGAATATAATGTGATTGTATTTATTATTTATTAATTGGATAGTTATGAGACAATTGGTCGGTGTCTTTTTGTTTTCATAACTGATGAGTTAGATGAAGAATCGTTTTGAGACGCTTAAATAGCTCATGGTGTGTTAAGCATTCAACGAAGTGGTGTTTTGAAAGATTCATCGCTTAGTAAATCAGAGCCTATATGATAGTGATTACTAAACGAACGCTTACACCCGCGCACGCTACTTACTAAACGATCGTTTATCTTTTACTAAACGATTGTTTAGCCCCGAGCTTTACTAAACGATCGTATAGAAGATCGCTTAGCTTTTCCTACATGATCATATACTTCAGCTAAACGATCAAGCATTTTGTCTATATGATAAATGAGTCTTTCTCCCACTTTCTTGATCGTTGTATACGATCTCTTTTCCTCCTCCCCTCTACCAAATCCGAACAAAGCCTACTCTTTAGATTCTCACTCCGAGAATACTAAGGGTTTCAAATGGTGGTGTCGTCCCTTTTCTTCATCTATTCGTGTGGAGACTGTTCGTGGTAGACGATTGGGTGTTGCTGAATGATAGCTTGCTATTCCAGCGAAAGTGAGATTGGCTGTGAAGAGAGTCTTCAACTGGTAAGTTTACATGTTCTCCTGTTTATTTGTCTCTGAGCATGTCGATAATTTAGTATTATGATGCATATCTGTATGTGTGAATGAAAATGTGGTAATTCTGTCACAATTCTTTTGGAAAGATCCGCTTCCACTCAAACTTGATAGATAGAATTAAAACCTTTAAAAATTCTATAGCCCTTCCTTTGGGAGCCATTTATCTGGATGGTATATCGCGATAGACTTGATGGTCTATAGCCCTTCATTTGGGTGGTTCTAGTTTGAACTTGATGGACAGAACTAAAACCTTTAAAAATCCATTGCCCTTTCTTTGGGTGATCCTTGTATGGACTGGATGGATAATTGCAAAATCTTCATAGCTCAATTTTTGAGTGGTTTGTCTTTGACAGACTTGATAAAATTGGTCTGGTATGGACTAGATGTGAAGTGTTCATAGCTCAGTTTTTTAGTAGTCTATTGCGATAGACTTGATGAAGCAATTAACATGATTATAAATGTGTGACCACCTTTTATGGAAAAGTTTAAGGATCTTTTTCTAAAGTTTTCACGTTGACTCGAGGTTCTATGTGCATCCCTAAATAGTACTCTTTTATAACAAAATCGATGGAAACTTAAGAAGTAAAACATGTTGTGGAGGTTTCAACCATAGTTATTGAAAGTTCAGGAAGCAACTCACTCTCTTTAACAAAGTTGTTGCCCTACTTCACTATGCATCAATTCAAATTGTTAAGATATTGATGTTTAAGTTTGTTCTCCTATTTTTGCTCAGAAAATGGGTTTTATAAAGTGTCCTTTTGTTGTGTTTGCTATATTAGTCATTCATGGGGATGGTTGGGAATGAATTTGGGCTTTTGGCCCATAGCAAAAGAAAAAGGAATTTTTAACAGTTTTATAACCGTTTATTTAAATTAATTCCAAGAATTAATTAATGAAAAATTAATTCTTCGATTAATTGTAAAATGGTTTTTATTTAATTTTTTAATTAATTCTAAAAACAGTGTTTATTCTTCTATTATTTTTCCTTCAAAAAGGGTTTTTAGTTTATGAAAAAAGAGATGAATAAGATTTCGCCTTTTCTTCTTCCTCATGTTTTCTTCTCTAGATCTATTATTTTCTGAGGAATTTTTCATCGATTCCAATCTAATCTCTAATGAGTGCACGTCAAAGATCAGGAATTGTGTTAATCTTGGGGAGCAACCGGCTTTGATGATTTAGCATCGAGGTCGCATTGATCTTGCTTTTAAGGTAGTGGGTTTATTCATGGCACAATGATCGACATTCAATTCTAACAAAATGTTATGGAGTTATATATTGATACAAGGAATATACATAGTTGATCTCTTTTTTTTTTTTTTTTTTTTGGTTAGATTGTATTTGTGTTTGATGTTCAACAATTTTACAAATGAAGTTTAGATTTTGTAGTACCTTAAGGAGGTGTTTGGCTCACCAACATGAGTTGAGTTGAGTTGGTATAATATACTAACCCATTGTTTGGCCCACGAACTTTGAATGTTGGTGGAGTTGAGTTGGTATATTTTACCAACTCACTCAACTATCTCTTCTTTCCATGTTTTCAATGGCTCCACCCACCGACCACTGTCACACTCCCATAACTAACTTTGGGTTCCAACAATCACCTTCGATGAAAACTTTGGCGACCAACCCCAGACTCCGACAACCACATTCGATGATAATTCCAACGGCTAACTCTGGACTCTGACAACTACCTCCAATGAAAATTCCGACAACGAAAATCCAGACTCTGACAACCACATCCGATGATAGCTCCGACGACCAACTCCGAACTTCGACAACCTTCGCGTGACCAACTCTGACAACCAATTCTGGCCTCCGACAACCACCTTCGCGCTACTAACTCCGACGACCAATTGGCTTCGACAACAAACTCCGATGACCAACTCCGTAGGCTCCGACAACCACCTCTGACTACAAATCCGATGAAAATCACCTTCGGTGATCACCTTTGAACGAGCAACTCCAATGACCAACCTGAGGCTTCGACAACCACCTTCAACGATAAACTCCGACAACCAACCCTAATACCACCTTCATGCGACTAACTTCGGACTCCGACTACAATCTCCAACGAAAATCATATTCGATGATCAACTTCGACGACCATTTTCGCCCGACCAACTCTTGGATTCAAAAACCACCTCTAATAACAAACTTCGACAACCAACTCTAATACACCTTCATGTAACCAACTTCAGACTCTGACAACCACCTTCGACTACAAACTCTAGCAAAAATCATCTTCGATAATCAACTTCGACAACCACTTTCAACTACTATAAGACTGATAACTGTTAAAGTATATTATAGGATTATTGATTATATAAAAATTATTGTTTTGTCTATATTAAGTGCAATATTGATACGTAATGAATTCACATATCAAACGAGTGTTAAGAATACTTAGACGAAAAGTATGTATGTAGTTGAAAAGTATGCAACATATAACCAAAAAAACCATAAAATAAAAATAAAATTCTTGTAACATTTTCCAGCAAAAATTAGTGAAAAGTAGAGATTTGTTATCTGATAATCCTCCAAATTTAGAGGAAATGATAGTGAAATTGTTGAAGAAATGTGGTGATATTCCATTGGTTGTTACGATGATGGAGGAGATTTAATTAAAAAAAAAAATTCATGATATAGTAAAAATATAGAGCAACAATAGAAAGAAGAAGAAAAAGAAGATGATGATAATGAAATTCATTGAGAAGAATCAGTTAGAATAAAAAGTTTTGATTTCGCTTTAGTTTCTCGTTTTATTTAACCATATTTCTACTATAAATGTAATGGATTAATTGTTGTTCATAACCCAAAAAAGAAAGAAAGAAAAGTTTTAAAAATTAAAAGAAAAAAATTGTAATCCATGTTTTATTCAAACAAAGATAGGTAGAGTTATTGAATAAAAAAGTTTCAAAACAAAAATAGTAATCATAAAGACATATTAGTTCAAAAAACTGCATTAATACCAGACATATGAGCTCAACTCTGCACCCCAAACACAGATATATGAATTCAGACCAAATAATTCTGTACCCCAAACACAGACATATAAACTCCACAAATATGTGAACTCCACAAACATATGAACTCCATACATCCTATCTCAACCTAGGAAGCACAAATACTTCTAACTATGCAAAGAATTGGTATCAGATACGGATACGATACGAATACGTCCAGATACGTGGTAGATAGATACGTGATTTGAAGTATCTGACTTTTTTATTTTTATTTTTAATTTTTAGATACGCGTATCTGCTTCCAGATACGTGGGTCAATTTTTTTCTTTTTCAAATTTAAGCCCAACCCACACCCCATTTTATTTTAGTGCATGTTTAGGAGTAATTTTAAAATCACCAAAAATCACCTTTTTCATTTTTAAAATCACTCGAAAACACACTTTTAATTACTCAAAATTAATTTAGTTTTCAAATTTACACTTCTAAATGCAATTTCCATATCATCAAAATTAGTTTTGAAGGATTAAACATATTTCACGATGATTTTGAAAATGACAAAAGTGATTTCAACCATTTTAAAATCACTTCAAAACATAAAAGTCTACTTAAATTGAGCAATCCAAAACAAAATAAATTAAAAATGATAAAAGCATTAAAAAAAAACCTCGAAATGTAATTAAATATTCATTATTCCATTCTCTCTCACTATTAGAAATCATGATTCACATCCCCTTCATCCTTAGTTTCATTCTTCAATCTTCATCTTCTACTTCTTTCCTACCGTATACTTTAGTCGCTCAACAATCACTTGACGTTACTGGATTTTTTTTTCAAGTTTTCATTATCTTTTTTAATCTAACTTAAATTAAGTATTATAGCAATTAATTAAACGTTATATATATATATATATATATATATATATTCAACGTATCTGTATCTTAGTTTTTTAGAAATTAACATATCTCTGTATCGTATCGTATCCAGATCATGTATCCGTATCTGTGTCTGTGCTTCTTAGATTCTCAACTCAGTGTCCCAAACATCCCCTAAGTTTTTTCATCACTTTTTCTGCTAATGGAAAAGAAAGCTGATTTGACACATTTTTATTTAAAAAGGTTTTTTTTTTTCTATTTTTAAAATTAATAAACAGATTTTAGAAGCTTTTTACTATTTCTTGAAAATATGCTTCTTTTTTAATTATCTCTCTTCTTCTTTCTCCCGGCATCCTGGTGTAAAGAATTATTTATTTATTTTTATTTTTTTTAATTCTTTCTTCACATTCTTCTTCCCTCGGCTTCATATTCATCCAGACTCTCTCTACCGTTGTTTTTGCTTTTGTTTTTTCTTCCTTTCTCCTTCCCATTTCTTCTTCTTCTCATTCTTCCCTGCGTTTTCAAAGAAGAAAAAGTTGTTATCTTTTAGAAAAAATTTCAGAGATAAAAAAAAAAAAAGTCAAATTATTTATAGAAATAGCAAAAAAAAAAAAAAAAAAACTTAATAGATTTCTGTCTGCATCTATCACATAGTATCAATGATAGACTTCTATAAGTTTTTATCACTGATAAACCTCTATAAGAGAAGATTAAATTTTGCTATTTCCTACTTTTTATTTATTTTTTTTTTTTTAACGATAAGGTGGAAGGCGTAGGAATTGAATATCTAACATCAAAATCAATAATACATGTTTGATATCAATAGAATTATGCTCATTTTGGCTTTTTATATACTTTATAAACTCAATTAAACTTTTAACAATCGTAATCTTCATATATCATAAATAATGACATTGTCATAAATAATTTTCATGTGACAATAATCATAATCTATGTGGCCCCTTTTCCCTTGATAAAAATGGACCACATATGCATACATATGTTAAATGCCACAAATACAATGGATGACCATAAAATATGTAACATGTCTTGTATCTAAAACTTGCAAAATATGTAACATGTCTTGTATTAGAATTTGCAACACATCCTTTAGTATGTAGGTGGGGTAGACTCTTCTAAGATGTCAACTTCACTTAAACAAATGTCAATAAATTATAGGAAATTTTATTTTTTTTAGTCACTGATTTTGAAGAATATATGTGCATTTTTTGTCTTCGAATTTTCATAATAATATGTTTCTCGAGTTTTTGAAAATATGTTTAGAATGTCCATGTAATTTTTTATTATTTTAAATAATAATATGACGTTTTAAATTAGAAAAATTATCTTTTCTCTCTTCCCTCCAGCCTTCTTTCCCTTTTATTCTTAAATCCCATTCTCTCTTCTTCTTCATTGATCGTGTAAGGCAACAAGTATTGACATATTTGTTTTAAGCTTCGTTCTGCTTTTTGCAAAGTTGTGATGTCTCACAAGTTGTTCCTTATGTTATTGTTATCAGCTAGCTGTTTGTTTCCTAATTTGGTGTTTGTCACTGGAAATTTGTTTTCGAAATCAATATTCTAGCTCTCAGCTGTTATGGAATGTAGTGTCTCCTCTCTCTAAGTTTGTATGGCATATATTAAACGAGTGGAGTTTGTTGTTTTAGGATTAGCTGTTCTACAAGAAGATTTTTTTTTCTTTTTCTTTTTGTGCTCTATAATGTGGTATGTGATACAAAGCTTATGAACTGATAGACCTTGATCTTAAGGCAATCTTAAGATCTTGTTAAAATCAACAAGTTGATCTTATGAAAATATATGCACTTAAAGAGGCGCCTAAGTTCATACAAGTAAAGTAATTTTCATTTGAAATAAGTGGAAAGATTACAATTGAGGGAGAGTCTCACACTTAGAATAAATCTAAGTGATTGCTTACTAATATACTCAGACTTAGGGGGAATCTAAATACTTATTCATCGAGTTAAGCTATTCGTGTGTCAATCGCTTATTTACAGATAAGTAAAACATTGTAATTGTTTGACTTCATATTAGTAAAAGATTCTTTCTCGGACACACTGTTCTCCAGACATAGGTGGTATATCACTAAACTGAGTTATCAAACTTTGTATTTTACTTTTTAAAGTTTATCTATGTGTTTTACTGTTTGTTTTTACAATGGTCAAACATTATGAGTAACAAATTTATACCGTGTGTTAAATAACCTTATTTCATATTGTTGATTAAAACTATCATCTATAAATTGTGGTTGGGTTAATAAAAGAAAGAAGATGACAAAGAAGAAAGCATAAATGGAGGACACCGTTTTATATTATTATAATTTAACCAAAACTATGGGCTTACTAAATGTTGGGGCAAAAAAAAGTCATCTTCAACCTTTCAATTCTAGCGGTGTATTTGAATTGGGGAAATGCATTATATTAACAGAAATATAATAAAGCTATTATTATCATGTTTTAAACATAATTACTATAGCAATTACTTTCCCATCGAAACAAGGAAGGAGGAGAGAAAACGGAAAAAGAGAGCCTATGGGATAATTTTTTAAAGCCTAAACTAAATTATACAAAAAAATCCTTAAATTTTCAAAATAAATTCTTTAAAAAATACCCTTATTATTAGTTTTTTTTATAGAAACTATTGGTGTTTTGTATGAAAAATACTCCTAAATTCTAAAAAATTTCAAGAATACCCTTAAATTTAATTAAAAAATTAAAAATACTCTTATTGTTGAATGAATAGCAAAATTAATATCGGCTTAGTTCTCTAATCTTTTTCAATACCCTCTTACTTCTCCTTTTATTAATTGTTTGATATTTGTTTGTCTAAAATAAATAGAGAAAGAAAACTACGCATTGAATATGAACTATTATAATAAGAAAGAGAATAATGGAAGCACCAATGGATTTTTAGTACTTAAATGATTTAACAAAGTTGTACATTAGTAATTAAGTGTGTACTCTAACAGTGGAATACATTTTTTTAGTTGATTATTTAGTATGTCTTTAAGTGAAATTTTGATTTTGAAAATTTGTGAGATTTTTTGGAATTCTTATTTTAACTTAAAATTTTAGTTGCTGAGAAAATTGGTATAATGATTGGAAAAGTCTCTACTATATTAAAAGGGGCTATGTAAGGGGAATCTTTACATGCCTTCACTTATATTTTTCCTAAATTCCCATATTGTCCTTTTGTTAAGTGGTTGTGAGTTTTGAGTGTGAAAGATAGTGGAGGTGACTTTTCTAATTTTTAGTTTACAAAATAAATTTATATAATTTAAAAATAAAGTCTTATGACAATAAGTGCAATTGATGTTGACGAGATACTATTCTTCAAGATAGAACATTGTTCGAGGTGGAGGTGTTACACACATTGAATTAATGCATTGATTCTTCCAATGTACATGTGATGCACGTGTGAGAGAAAAACAAGATATTTGCATTTACATTATTCAAAAAAATAAATCCATGTGATCCAAAGTCTAAAGAAAATACAAAATATATATATATATATATGAATGAAAATAGTAAGGAAAAAAAATACTTTTTGGTCTTTTTTTTGTTTCCCTTGTTTCTCTCTCCCAGTTGTTCCTACTTCTCTCTTATTCTCCTCTCCATTGCTAAATTTCAAAAAATAATAATAAATAAATAAATCATTCATTCCCTTCTCTCTTATATTATGTCCTTTTGGATGTTCTAGTAGAAATAAGGGAGAACAGAGAGAAAGAAGCCACTCTATAAAAGTTTGTTCAAGGTTTGTAACATGCCCTTCCACTGTATTAATTACTACTTGGGAAAATATTTTAGGGTTACTAAATTTATTTGTTCAATTTTTTAATATTTAATAGAGGGCCTTTTAAACATATTTTTTTTTTTAATTTAGGGACTGAATTGGATAATTTAAAATGTGATAAGCTAAATACACTTATTCCTCAAGACTCAATCACTAAAATGGTATTTTTCCCAAGTAGTAATTAATACAGTGAAACAAAACATCGTTTCGTGTGACTTCCCGATAGATATATAATAATATTATAATAAAAACTATCGCACTATATATATTACAATACTGGATTATTGATATTTCGATAATTTAATTATTAGAACAATATGAAAACACTAAAATAAAAATTGTTACATTATCTAACTTTTAAATATTGATGGTAACTAAAACAAAATTGTATAGTATTTATTTATTATGTACTAGAAATATACTATTGAGAAAAATAATTAGACCTATAAAATTTTCCGTGCATTGCACGTGTTTCTTGACTAGTAAGAGAAAAATGAGAGTTTATATATGAAGAAAAAAATAATATCTATATAGTTTGTTTTAAAATTGGTTCTTTTTTAACTTAAGAAAACTTCAAATAAGTTAATTAGTGTATTAACGATAGGAGCATTTGTTCACTTTTTTGTTTTTGAAATTTATGAGTCATTTTTGTAATGAGGTATTAACGGTTTATGTTCATATACTAATAAGTGAAGATATTTTAAATTTTCTTTTTTTAAGTTCAAGGGTATTTTTGAAACATTTAAAAGTTTATGAATGTTTTGAAACAAAACTTTAACTATTTTCATAAAAAAACTAACGAGAATGGTATTTTTGAACTCTTTTTTGAAAGTTTAATGATATTTTCTGAACTTTGAAATTTCAATATTTATGATAAGAAATATAAAGTTCAAGGACATTTTTTTTATAATTTAGTTTGTTTTAAAAATTAGTTCTCAAATTTAAAATGCTATGTGATTGTTAAAATAATAATTAGAAAAAAAACCTTAAGGAACCTTTTATACCTATTCTTAATAATCGGGACCGAACATACTTATTCTTTAAAACTTGGGGACTCAAAATGTATTTTTTTTCCTAATGTATATTGGACAAATAGAAAAATAATTGAGTACATCTGAAATATACTATCTTTTTGCAATTCAGCCACATCGTGACACGTGGTAAACTCTTCTTATCTACAAACTTTGTCGAACGCCTCACAATACAAACGATGTTGCACAGAGCTTTTGGTAACAAATCCATTCAAGCTAAAATGTTGAAACTTAACATAGAAACAATTAGATACTTGATTAGTAAAAAGTCATGGATAAGGTTCCATTGTCATCTAAAAGTCGACGATTCAATCTTTCACCATTTTAATTGTTGGACTAAAAAAAATGGCAAGTCGTATCTAATAGCCATTACTACATTGTTGGAGATTACAAATAATAAAGGTTAGAAAAAATATTGAAAAACAAATCGAAGATAGAAACAATTAAATTAATGTATGTTTGGAATACATTTTCAAATGTTTGATTTAAAAAGTAAATCATTTAAAAAAATTAGAATATTTGATAACCATTCAAGATAGTTCTTGAAATATATTTTAGATTATTTTTATCCAAAATATTTAAATAAAAATTAATTTTTTGAAAAACACTTTTTCCTTGATCAATTCAACAGTCCTAAGACATCAACATATTAAAAAGAAATAAGGCATGATTAGCATTAGGTTTACCCATTCTCTAGTCTCTATGGTGTGAATTTTTTTTTAGAAATTCTGTCAAATTGGACTCAATTTTAGGTATATTTTTTTTTTTAAAAAAATGTCTCCAATAATTTTATCTTTTATTCTCGAAGTTTCATTATTTTTTCTCTCTTAATTTCGAGCTCACCAAAATATTCTAAGCTATAATTAGTTATTAATAGTTTTTATTATTAGATTGGAATATTTGAATATTTTTCTTATGTATTTGTTTTCAAATTTGACAAGTTTGTAAAATTTCGGTTTATGTAGTTGATTTAAAAAAGGAAGATTTTTTTTCGACATCGGTTTCGGTTAATATAAACCTTTTTAATTAATTCACGTCAGATTTGTAATTATCCATTGACAACGTTGTATATATCATATTACTGACATTAAAGAAAGAGAGAAATTTTTATAAATTAAAAAATCTAAAAAATATTTAGACACAAAAAGTTTAAAAGTAACACTTTGATAAGTTTTTGCTATAAAGTATAATTTTTTTTATATATATATTTAAAAAGATCCCTTAAAAAGAGGGAGAAAAAAAATGCAAAAGTGAAAATAATAGTATAAAGGAATACTCATATTTTGACTAATAATTATTAGAAGCGTAAAGAGGAGATATATGAAAAATTTGAAGATGGTGTGTATATGAAAAGAGGTATATCTCGAGAATTTGAAGAATATTGCTCATTGATTTTTTATTATTATTATTTTTTTAGGGAAAAAAAAAACAAGTACTTTTTAAAACATTTAGCTAACGAAAGTATATGTTCTGAAAAAATTTCATGTTAAATTGCAAAAGTCTCGTCAATTTTCAAACATTTATTATATAGCATCAAGCTTTTTTCCGTTAGTATAGTATATTTCAACAACAAAAATAAATGTATTTATAGTTTCTTGAGATTGAAAATACAATTTTTCACGATTAGAATTGTTTTTTTGGAATACTAAAATGTCTTTTAAATCTTACGCAAAATGAATTTAGAGGAAAGAAAAATGAATAGAAACCTATAAATATAAATAAAGATGATTTGTTTAGTGAATAAATTTAGAGAGAGAAAAAAAGAAAGATGCAGTGCAGGAGTTATAGATCTGTTAAAAAAGAATATTAGCTAAAAAAGAGATTAAGAAAAGGGTTAAAAGATGATAAAGTTACCATACAAACAAAATAACTATAAAGAAAAAAGACAAATTTTAAAGATCAAATTAATAGAGAATACAGACACAGGTTAAATTATAAATTTGATTTCTATAGTGGAGAGAATGTTAGAATATGGTTTAAGGATTTAAGAGTTATAATTTAGTTTTATAGTTTGATAAATCTCTCATAAATAAAAAATATAAAACTAAAGTTGAATTAATTATTCACCAACTTTCTTTTTAAGAAAATAAAAAATAGATGATTGTCAAAGTCCGAGAAATATCACAATCATATACGTGCAAACCTTTTTTTTTTTTTTTTTTTTTTAATTCAACAACTTTTGAGAATGAAAAACATAGCTCATTTGATTTGGATAAATAGACGTAGGAGATTCCTTTAATAAATGATTTAGGTTAATAATTTTAGCATTTTCTTCCATTTAAATATTTTACTTTCATTTAAGATTGAACTTTGTAATGAGCCAACATTGAAAATATTTATACTCAAGTTTAAAAAAAATTATCGAAACTCACATACTCAAAGAAAGACAGAACAAACTTTGAATATTGAGACAAATGTATTGAGTTTGACCACCACTATACGAAAGAAATAACCAACAACTCGAGCGGACTAACATATTCAACATAACTACCATGATATCATCGTGCAAAGAAAAGAGCTATATAAATTGACAATTGTCATCGTGATACGTTACTCCATCATGTTTATTGCCTTATTTTTAATAGCTATTTCAACTTTCATATCATTCAATAAATTCTTAAATTTTCGATGTTATATTTAATAGGACAATAAATTTTCAATTTCGTGACTAATAAGTTCATAAATTGTTTAAAAAAAACATTGAAAAAGCCAATGATTTATTAGATACATATTTAAAGTTAAAGGACTTATTAAACGAAAAAATCAAAATTTATGGGACTTGTTAATTAATTGTTTTAAGTCACTGACTTATCAGATGCAAAATAAAAAAATAATAATAATAATAAAATTGGGATTCATTAGACATGTTTAGAAGTTTAGAGACCAAGTAAAAATAAACGTCAAGATTTAGGAACTAAACTTGTAATTTAACGATTCCATTACATATTACACTATATTTTTATGACATTAACAACAAAGGTCGTGGTATGAATATCTAAACCTTCAAGTTAAGGACATGTTGACGTGCACTGTATGATTATTATCATTTTGAAGTATGTACTCATTGGGATCGGAATTATAATTCAACATTTATTAGACTTAGCCAAAACGAGTTTAGTTGAAGTAAGAGATTTTATCTTTTATCTTGTAATCATTATTGTACTAAAAAATAGAAAAAATACCTTATTTGTCCCTAGATTTAGGGATGTACATGGATTGAGTTAGGTTGATGATATTTTTTGGACCAATATGAAATTTTGGGTTGGTTGGATTCGCAATCCAAAAAACTCAAATAAATAACCCAACCCAACTCTTAAATTTGGGGTTAGGTTGTCGAGTTATAATTTGTTTTTTTCTTTTTAATTAAAAATATGTAAATTTATATACAATATATGACTAATAACTAGAATCTTGTAAAATTTAAATGCTAAATACCAAATATCTAAGAATTTATTCCAAACTTCAAATAAGACAAAGATCATAACAATTTTAAAAAATATATATTAAAACTCATAAATTAATCAATATAAAGTAATCAAATTTTAAACAAAGAGAAAAAAATATATAATATATTTTATTTATATATATAAAACTCAACCCCCAAATTTATTCACGTTCAGTTATGACATTGATATTCATTAACCAATTTAAAAATAATCAAAATTAATTAAAATTTTCTAATTAATTATAATTATTTAGATTAGTTAATAGATGGAAATCAAGTAATTAACCAATCATTGACATTAAAAGTGTAAATATTGAAATCTAGAGATCAAATTGAACAAAAACTCAAAATTCAATGGCAAAGTTATAACATTTTAAAATATAAAGACTAAATGTGTAGATCTCGTTTGGTAACCATTTTTTTTTTTTTTGGAAAAATTAAGCTTATAAATACTTCTTCCACCTTCGAATTCATGTATTTGTTATCTACATTTTACCAATAATTTAAAGAAAAAAAAGTTAAAATTTAAAAACTAAAAAGAAACTTTTAAAAATTTATTTTTATTTTTAAAATTTGACTAAAAATTCAACCCTTATAAAAAAAATACAAATAAGAGGAAAAAAATTTCAAAACTAAAAATAAAAAACGAAAAGGTGGTTAAACAACATCTAGATCATAAACTAAAGGTACCAAAAACGTTTTTTTCCCTTAGATTATTAGTTTATTGTCGGTTAAATTGAAAACAGAGAGGAAAATAAAAAGAAAAAAGAGGAGAGTATGAAATGTCAAATTTACCCTCAAACAAAATAGAAATTCCAAGAAGGGCGTCGGCAATATTGGACTGTCGTCAGTCAGGTGAGGTGAGTGATCTTCATCGGGTTTCCTTTCCTGATTAGCCGGACTGAAACAAAAACCCATTTCTCTTTCTTCCATTTTTTGCAGTTGAATCAATCGCCTTCCCTTCGTGTTCCTCCATTTTCACTCTCCATTTTCTCTCTTCATCTTCATCTTCAACAATCTCAATTCCCTATTCTCCTTCCCCCATTTTATCTGCTCTAATGTAACCCAATTCGGAAATTTTCTCTCCTCCGATTCAATCCCCACGCTCTGTTTTGGCCGATCACGATTTCTAGGGTTTCTACTTCAACTTTGACGGCCACAGAGCCCCATTTTCCTCACCCTTTTGCTCGCATTTGCATTTCTCAACAACATCGTTTGAATTGCATCATCGTCGTCCTCATCACCCACCTGGGCACGGTTTGTTTTTTGTTTTCTTTATAAACTGGGAGCATTCAGGGGATTTCGAGTCTGGGTATTGGTGTTATAATGCTTGTTTAATTAGGGTAGAGGTGGGTTTGAATGGGCGTGGCGAAAGCTTGGAGGTTTAGCTTGATATCAGCGAACCTGGCTCTGTTACAGCCGCAGAATAGTGGGAATGGTTATGTTGTTAGTAGCAAGAATGTACTGTCGAGATCATCGTCGTCGCAGAGGAAGGCGACGTTTTCTTGGTCGATGTTGTGTGGTGTGATGCTATTTGCGTTAGGTTTAATTTCATTGTTTACGGGACATATCGCTTCTGATCTTGAATGGTACTCTCAGCACTTAGTCAACAGGAGGCTCTACTCGAAGCTGGTAATTCTAGTTTGTTTATCTTTGTGCGTTAAATGTGTTTGTTGTGGGAAATTTTGTGGGTTTTACTTTAAAGATGCTCGTTGGATGAGCGGGGTAGTTGGTCAAGAGTTCATTGAAGTTCATTATTGATCTGAATTTGTAGGATGGAGGTCGTCGTAGGACGATCAATATCTGGGAATCTAAGCTTTCAAAGAACTATTATGGATGCAGCAAAAGAAGCCCACATTTTGCTCGTAAGTTGACGCAGACAGTTACCATCGCTCTATCTAGGATTTTGGCGTTGCTTTTTTAATTGGGTGTTTTCCTTTTGAATAGTTTATTCATTTTGTGATCTCATTTCAATTTTTTTTTATTTCTTGAAGGTGTAAATTTGGAGAGATGAATTTTCTATCATGGCTTGTAGTGAAGGGTTTAATTAATAATGAGTACTACAGAGTTTGTATATCTGTTAATTCCTGAAGGATTTGTTGGCTTTTAGTGGTGCTGTTGTCCTTTTTTTCCTTTTTTGGTATAGGTTGCCCATGAAAAAGTTATATATTTTGCCTGCTATTTCTTTTTGTTATGTGCAATAAGAATGGGGTTACTTCTATTTCTATGCAAAACTTTTTCAAGGAACCTGTAGCTTTAGGTGCATGTTCCAAATTTCAAACTGAGTGGACTGCATTAAGAATTTAGACTCCCCAATCTATGACATGGTTGTTTAGTTGATAATAATTAGTTAATTGGTTAGTTAGCATTTGACAGACAGTTCTTGGTTGTCAGTATTTTGGCACACTGCTTAACTGCTAACATCGGTACTCTTGAAACTTCTCAGTGTATGCCCTACATGACTCATTCTCTTTATATGCCTAGAATCTGATGTGGACATTTCCCCCTCCCCTCCCCCCCAATACTCTGATTTGAAATTTAGCTGCTGTTAGTGAGAGGTCATCGAATGGCTACTTGCTTATTGCAACCAGTGGAGGCTTGAATCAGCAAAGAACAGGAGTAAGTAATCTTCTTTCTTTCATTTTCTTTCATTCTTTCTTTCTGTTACATTTTTGTGTCAGAAGGTAGAGTGGAAAATCTAATGGCTAAATAGATTCTTATACCTTATCATGAACGAGTTGTATCTTTGTTCATCAATATCAGGTTCCAAAAAATCCCTGCATCAAAATTTTCCTAACATTTTCCATTTATTGATTATCTATGAAATTGATGTGAATATATATCTGTTTCTTAGATAACAGATGCTGTGGCAGTTGCCCGGATCCTTAATGCTACACTTGTGGTACCTGAATTGGATCATCATTCCTATTGGAAGGATGATAGGTAATCAAAGATGATTGACCCTTGAGTTGTTGCTTTAACCTTTTTTCTAACATTTTCTATTTTTAATGATATTATTTGTTTGTGATCGTTTATGCAAATTTGCCTTGATATGCAGTGACTTTGTCAACATTTTTGATGTTGGTTGGTTCATTTCCTCTCTCTCAAAAGATGTGACTATTGTTAAAAGAGTTCCTGATAAAGTCATGCGTGCCATGGAGAAACCTCCCTATACCATGCGCGTCCCTAGAAAATCAGAGCCTGAATACTATCTTGATCAAGTTTTGCCTATACTGTTACGGAGACGTGTAAGGCCACTTCACCCACATTTGCTAATGCATCCAGATCTTTTTTCTAAAAGTTATTTGTTCCATACGTTCTCTCAGACTAGTAATTTTGTGCACACCACTTTAAGTTTTTCTTTTTTTAAATGCACAAGGTTTGATAAAACTCTCATGTGTTCAACCTGAAGTACTAATGTTGGAATTGTATTGTTGTGATATTAAAATACCAGTGTTTCTGATGATCTCTTGCCATGTTGAAATTTCGGTTTGATGTCATAACCAAAGAGGGAAATTTGTTGATGTAAATCTGCAGGTTGTCCAGTTGACCAAGTTTGATTATAGACTTTCAAATATGCTTGACGAAGAGCTACAGAGGTTGCGTTGTCGAGCTAATTATCATGCTTTGAAATTTGTAAAACCTATCGACGATCTTGGTCACAGACTTGTGAAGAGAATGAGAAAGATGGCAAAACGCTACATTGCCATTCACTTAAGGTTTACTCTTATTTACCTTATTCATAAATTTGTTCATATATTTTGCACAATGCCAGTTGCCCCTTCCCTTGTACTTTTGTCCAGTATTGCAGCATCAGTTATCTTAAATAAGAAGCACAGACAGATAGGCTTTCAGTAAGAGAAGTGTTTTTTGGTCTGGAATTGATCATACTGGTAATCTGTAGATCATAAATTAAAGATATAGATGAACCCTATAAAGGAGATATCAAGAATCTACCTAAAAGAATCATAAAGGAGTATTTAAGTTTGCGAACTTTGTGTCTACTTTTGTTTCTCTACCCTTTTGTAAAATTTATGTAAATTTTCTCTTCTAATCTTCTCTTCTTCAATGAATGCATTTTTTTATGTAAATTTTCTCTTCTAATCTTCTCTTCTTCAATGAATGCATTTTTTTATGTGAAGAATTCTCTTCTAATCTTCTCTTCTTCAATGAATGCATTTTTTATGTGAAGTTGGAATGAGGATTCTTCGATGAATGCTTCAATTGTTTCCATGGGTGCAATCATAGTGTTAAGTTGGTTGACCACTAGGAATCATGTTGCACCCATTTTAAAAGGAAAAAAGTATTAAATTTAGTCATCAGGGCGAAGGCAATCAATTCCAGAAAACTGAATGAAACCTCGTGCAACTAACCTAGCTGTGAATCTCTTGATGCTCGTATCAGCTTTAGAACCTCGAATACTGATTTGCAACCTACTGTCTTTTGGGGAGGTCTGTACTTTCAAGGACTACTAGTCATGGTACAATAAAGTTGATATCTTCTAGGGGTACTACATATGTAGGCCTATTATCATTGAATTAAAGGAATTTAGAGATTGTTTCTACTATTCTCCCCTCAAATAGTGGCTTTTTTCTAGTATGTTATTTTCAATGAAGGTTACATCCGTGGTGATATTTTCTTATGATAGGATAATCACAATTATAGGCTTGTATGATTGGTGCACATTCATGAATGGTACGACCTTAAAAACTGGTCTATACATAAAGCTAACTAATGCATAGGATAGTGATGAATAACAAGAGGAAAGAGACGTAATTGGTGATTAGAAAGGGAAAAAGAAATTCGGTACATGAGAGGTCTTTTACATCCTCTAGCAGTAGGTTGGAGTAAATGAGTTATTAGTTAGGTACACGAGTTGAGAATAAATTTTATATCCCGACTAGAAACAATTTATTTAGGTACATCATGAAGCTATACAATTCCTCTAAAGAAAAGAAAACTTCATAAACAATTGATTTACGGATTGGATTTTCCTTTTCTTTTATTGGAAAATGATCCTTCCTAGATATGCCAAAATCCCCCCTTCTTTTCTATACAGAATTCGGTGGTCACCCTTGTATATAATGGAGCAAACGATTCGATTCTCTCAATTCATTAGAGCTTTCTTTGAGTCACTCGATTGGTTAAAAATTGAACAGTTTTCAAGGATAAATGAAGATCCTTGAATCATTTTCTTGTTCCTTTTTTTGTTTTCTGGATAATCACACTTTTGTTACTTGGTGCAAATTATATCTGCACACTTCTTGATGTAGTTGAGTTCTCTTCGAGTTACCGGAGAAAAATAGGCTAGGGCTTTTCTTTTCCTTTTGCAATTTCATATGTTCAATGATATCGATTTTCCAATAGGAAAAAACAATAGCCTAATAAATAAGAACGACGAGAAGATAAAAAAGTAAACAAGATACCAAATCAGAAGAGTTCATTTTCTTATATCAATAATGCGATTTAAAATTGACTAATCCAAGTAGAATCGACATTTTTTATTCTGTGTTTGCAAATTGTCTTACTTCTGTCAAATTAACCCAACAGTGATTGCTACACTACATGAAATTTGATCATCATCCAAGTTTGAGGCTTGATTTCATGTGTTTCTCTTTAGGCCCTTACTTTGTTGGTAAAACACTGTACGATTAAACATCTTCTTTGGGAAGCTGTAATGCTTCTGTTGGTTGTAATGAATCACAATGTGAAGCGTAAGGCATTATTAATGAAGCTAGGGCTGCTGCAGTTGCTTTTATTTAGAGCCTATAGTTCTAGGTCATGAAAGAATTATTGAGAAGAGCACCATGATTGGCTATCTATGTTTTAAGCATTCAGCTTGACTCGTGTGATGTTATACCATTTGTTTGTTATTAATTGGTCACACTTCAATACTTTATGATTTTGTGGATATCCATAGGCATTCTTCAATTGCATCTACATGTGAATAAACTAGTTAACACACGTATATATTACTATTGTTTTTTAGTTTTTATTTCTTTACAAACGTATCAATTATTTTGGCTGTAGGTTTGAGCCTGATATGCTAGCCTTTTCTGGATGTTACTATGGTGGAGGTGAAAAGGAAAGGCGTGAGCTGGGTGAAATAAGGAAGCGATGGGAAACATTACCTGTGAGTGGTTTTTGTCTGTTTTGGAGTTCTAAATTCATATTTATTGTATTTATTGATTTAAAATTCTACTTAAGGTTAATGTTGGGCTCCTGTTTCTTGGGGGTTTGTTTTTTTTATTCATCCTTGTATTTTTTTTTTCATTTGTTTTATTCGCCCTTGTGTTCTTCATGAACTCTGTATATGGAATTAGCGAGTGGCTGATAAAATTTCTATTTGACTTTCCAGGATGTAAGTGAAGAAGAGGAAAGGAAGAGAGGGAAATGCCCACTTACTCCCTATGAAGTGGGTCTGATGCTACGAGCACTTGGATTCCGAAATGACAGTTATATTTATGTTGCATCTGGTGAAATATATGGTGGAGAAGAAACTTTGAAGCCTCTTAGAGAACTTTTCCCAAATTTCTATACCAAGGAAATGCTTGCTGATGCAGAGCTGAAACCTTTTCTTCCATACTCTTCCCGCCTTGCTGCCATCGACTACATTGTATGCAATGAAAGTAACGTATTTGTCACTAATAATAATGGAAACATGGCAAAGATTCTTGCTGGCGAAAGGTACAAACTATTTCTTTTCTATATTTGTGACATCGTTATCAAGAATGAGATTATTTACTTATTAGCTAGAGTTTAAGAAGGCCGTCTTCCGTCTGTTTTTACCTTCCTCTGATAACCCCTTCTGTGCTCTGCATGAAGGATAAATTTTTACTTATATCCAGCATTTGGAACTCTCTTCCCTCACCTCTACCTTAATATGTCTCTTGGGTTGCTGTTAAATGAGAAGATTCATATGCAAATTGTGGTTACCTGAATTGGCTTCACCATCCAAGAATGTAGTTTGACCCCATTGAAACAGAATCTGTATAGTTATTCTTGGACCGTAAAGATTAAGGTCTTGTTTTCAAAATAGTTTTCAAAATAGTTCTGTTTTTGTCTTTAAGAATTGAAGTAGGGTGTCTTGAAAATGTCCAGATTATTATATTTTTTTGTGGAAGGAACAACTCAGTTGTTCTAAAGAACAGCCATCCGTACCCAGAGGTGGTTGCGTAGTTGTCTAGTGGTAATAACTTCTAGAAAATAATAGATTTTCCAAACAGCACCAAAAGTTTATCTCTTGAGCATTTTTCAAGGATTTCTCTTGAACTCTCTTATTAAGATCTTCGAGATAGAAATCAGTGTTTTTATATGGTTAAAGGTATCTCATTTCTTATCCAAAAAAAGGCACCTCTTTAGCCTTTTCTCTTGAAGAGGGAAACATAAAGTGTCAGGCGATGTTTGTACGTAATGACTGTATATAGATACAAAAGAAGAAGATGAGACTCACCTCTATCAATTGTCATTTTAAATGAAGATTTCAAAAGTCATTCTCAATTATGTCTATCACATGGGGCATTGCACTTGCATGTTTAAGTGAATTTTTTTTTACATCTTTTATGAGGGAGGTGCAAACCTCTTTTGAGCCAAAGAAATTGTAAGCCATGAGGCTGTCTTAAAAGCTTTTGAAAACATCAATTGGAAGTCTCAAGTTTCTTTGTATATCCTTCATCTTGCCTTGCTAACACTGAACAATGATTTGTGTATTTTAGGAGGTATTCGGGTCATAAAAGGACCATTAGGCCAAATGCAAAAAGACTCAGCGCTTTGTTCATGGAAAGGAACAAGATGGATTGGGATACATTCGCCAGAAAGGTGAAGTCTTGTCAAAGAGGGTTCATGGGTGAGCCTGATGACTTGAAACGTGGTAAAGAATTTCATGAATTTCCTGACTCCTGTATTTGTGAGAAACCTTTCACTGAAAAAATAAACGAAGATGAAGGCAATCACCATGATTTGCAATGGATAAATAGTCAAGGAGTATTGGAAAAGAGAAACTTAGTGGAGTCCATTACCTCTCCACGGTATTAGACAGTTTTTTTCCCACTCTTTATGGAGAGGATGAAAAATGCACAGAAGAAAATATGAGAGAAATATCTCAGTGGGGCAATTTTCATCATATCGGCCCTATCGTTTCTGCCCATGTTTTTAGAAGTTCGATCAGCTGCATCGCCTTCATCCATGGTATAGGAAGTTTGATCAATTGTTCATAACTTAGTTCTTTTTTACCATAATGTCTGAGTATATATAGATGTGTAGTTCTGTTCAAAACCTGCTGCTGCTCTAGTCTTTTATGCGCAAGCTAACACCCCCTGCCCCGTTCCTGATTCGTTTTATTAGTTTGTGGAATTATGATATACAAGCCAAACGTATGCAATGCAATGACTGGATACAACAGTTCGAATCGACAACAAGCTCGATACACAGAATCATGGCCAAAGTTACTGACTTCATGTGATTGAGCCTGTCCGGTATTTGTGAGCCTAAGGCAATATTGTTATTTTGATCTTTATTTATCATCTATGTAACTTGTAATCTTAGAAATTTTTTGTTTACAAGCAAACATAATGGATCATTTTAGTTTTCCCCCCAAGTTATCCAGTGGAAGTTACCCTATTCATCTTGAAGAGAATTCAATAGGTTTGATAAACTATTTTCATTATTATATAAAAAATAAAAAATGTGATTATTTACTTGTGGATTGAATTAGTGATCACTAACTAAGAGTTTCAAGAAAACGAGAGAATCCTGGGAAATTATGAAATCAAAAACTGAATTCTATTGTGTTGTCGACGCCTACATGTTTCAATTAAATTGGATTTATTTTTTGTTTCAGAAATTGTGATTCAAAGTTTTTAGTTGGTATACTGGTAGCCTCTTGGCTCCTCAACTCATTGTGAATTACTGTTTTTTTGATAGTTGAAGAATTACTGTTTTTTTGACGTTAGCAAGTTGAATTTGAAACAGATCAATTGAAAGTATTTATAAAGTGATTTTGAAAATGATGAAAGTGATTTTAACACTTTTAGAATCACTCTTAAACATGTCATAAGTTATTTGAAGAAAGATAAGTTGGATTTTTTACGTTTAAATTGGCTTGTGTACTTTGGTGGGAGGCAAATTATGTTGAACAAAAAACATGCTTGATGGTGGTGGTTGAGTGTGTTCAAAGACCCGAGAGTGTTGGACTTAGACCCTTTTATGAAGTCTGGGGGCAAGAGACTGAGGGGTAATTTCATGGAGTTGTGAAGTATGGAAAGTTACAAGGAGTTAATAATTGGTATAAGATTGATGTTTTTAAGTGGTGGAATCCACGAACTTCGTGGGGCATATTAAGTAGTCTTCAACAACTCACCATTTTCCAACTTCTTGGCCCAAATAGGGGGAGTTTGACCTAAGGAGTTGGAGTTGGAACTAGTATTAGTGGAGTTGTGAACTCTATTCCTTGCTTGGTCCAAAGAGTTTGTGACATACGACTAAAAAAGAACTCTAGTAATTATATATTGGGTAAGTGTACTAAATGTAAAAACGGTCAAAATAATTGCAATTATTACAAATGTTATAAAAAAGAATTGCAAATATGATAAACAAGTTCTACTCTTTTATATTTAAATTTTTCTTAATTTTAATTTTAGAAGTTTATCAGTTGATAGAACTCCATCGGTGATAAATTTCTATCACTAATTGAAGTCTAATAGCAAGTCGCAACACTAGTCTATTGACTAAGAAATAACCAAAATTGACCGAATAAAAGAAGCCTAGTGCAAAAGGAAAAAGAGCATTAAAAATCAACTAAACATATTAGAAGCAATGAGATATCAACACTATTGACTTCCTTGTACTTAGTTGTTGTATAGTTTCGTAGGGTCTTCTTGAGGTTATTTACACTGTATCGTATAAAGTGTAGAATTCTACCAATAATATTAGCGTATCGTCAATAGGAATGTATTATTAATAGACTTCTATCATTGATAAGAGTCTGTAACAAAAATAAAGGAATGAAGTCAATATTGAACTCACATTTTCAACCAACTTAAATCTTTCTACTTAAAAAAGATTTCCATTTCTTGTTCAGATGTAACCATGGTAACGATTGTTTAAAAAATAACTAAAATTCAATGTAAAAATATTGTGCATGATTGAATGGTATATTAATGAAAAACTATCTATAATAAGCTGCTACCCACATGTAGAATTTTACCATTGATGATAGGGTGTAAATCGTGTCCAATTAAAGAGAGGGAAATTTAGTAATTTTATAATTTTCTAAAAACATTTTGCTACAAATAATAATCATAAATTAAATTAAAATTTGCTAGGTTTATTATTTTTTCTTTTTGGCCTTATTTGCTATTGGTGCAAGCTTAATTATATACTAGTTTGATTAAAAGATTATTTTCAAATATATAAAAAAATAAAATAAAATAAAATTATAGATAGTATCTGTATCTACAATCTATGCAAATAGATGGCCATATTTTACCATTATCATCTAAAATAATTCTCCTTGATTAAATGTACATAAAACCTGAACGAAGTGCTTAAACAAATGTACATGTCGGTCAGATTACTGAAATTAAAACCTCAACTAGTATCTCCAATTTCAACTGCCAACAATTATATTCAAATTTGTCCAAATATTGTCATTGGCCAGAAAATCTTAAAAAAAAATGGTAAAAATGGAATTACAACCCACTCCGTTTATTAACCATCTAGTTTTTATTTTATATTCTTGAAAATTAAGTCTAAACACTAATTCCACTTCTCAATTTCCTCACATGTTATCTACTTTTTACTAATAATTTAAAAAAACAAGCCAATTTTTTTTTTTTTTTTTTAAAAAAAGAACTTTTAAAAACATGTTCTTGTTTTTGAAATTTGACTAAAAATTCAATCATTGTACTTAAGAAATATGCAAATCAATGTTTTTCCTTGACTATCTAAACCGTACAAGCAAAATTAATTACATTGAACTTCAAAATAAAGTATCGATAGTATGTGTTTAACAAATTATTTGATATTAAATTAAATGTCTGAAGTAATAAAATAAATAATTTTGATTAGGGTTGGATTGGATAATTCAGTCCTAAAGATCCTAAATTCGAATAGCTTCTGAAATCCATTTCCATTGAAGATCCTACGAACCAAAGCTTTCCCTGTCAATCTCACAGATCAATTGATTTTTCTCAGATTTTAGAAAAGTCACATTCCATAATCAGTGATACGAGTCCCTGTAATATTTTATAAAGCCCAACCAACATTTACATTTTTAGTACATCTAGCACTGAGGAAGAAAATACATAATCATATAAACAAGAAAAAGAAGAAAATAAAAAGATTGACCTACCAATTTATGGAAAACTTTACTGGTATGGTGGCCATAATATAAGAATGCAACATTACTCTTTGTTCCAAATTATTCAATGAAAACAAATTTTGGGCGGTACCTGAGCCTTCTGACCACATTCTTCAAGTGTACTCAGCAGTGCCAATGAGGGTAAACAGTAACAATTTAAATGCACTGAAGTCTCTATTTAACTCCGAAAGGGAACGAAGCGGAGTTAGATGCTTCGATTCTGAAATCACACAACACTAATGTGATATTATATATAGATCAAGGGGGTGGGGGAGATGACATAAATGGATAACCAAACTACCTTCTTTTGAATTCCAAGACCAACCTACAAGGAGAGTTTCAATATACATCCTGTTATGGTAGAGGAGGAGATTGAGAGAACACAAATGTGAGGAAACTTCAATCAATATGAACAACTAAAGCTAAACTTGTAGGAGTATACTAAGGAAGCAAGAGTTTCCTTTCCTACATTTATCTATAGTAAATACAACAATATAAACTACTGTTAAAGTCATTAATTATCGGCAGAGGATTGTTTCCTGGGCCTAAACCAAGTTTGCAACAGCCCCCCCTTAGATTTTGTTCCCTGTCACAATCAAGTAGTAAATTTTTGTCATGATGTAACGTTAATTTGAGGCAAAATTCTGAAGTGAATTTGGTACATCAGTTCTAACCTCTAGATGCATTCCTGTTCTGGCTTCGTTGACCTTTATCGTGTGAAATAGAAGGAATCTTTGAAATTGCTAATGAGCTTTGCAGTCCCTCTAATAACTGCAGAACCAAGATTCAGGATGCACACGCACGTTACACAACATATACGAGGGTACACCATACATAAAATACAGAACCAATGAATGAAACAAGTGAAGGAAAGAGGGAGAGAGAGAGAGAGAGAGAGAGAGAGAGAGACTCCTTCCAGCATTAGGCTTAAGGGAAACTAAATGAACGAGGAAAACAGTTGGATGACTAACAAGCAGTTGACTTCTATGAACAGATAATGACGATATATGCAGTTTTTTTTTAAAGAAAGAAGATCTTAATTATGATAATGATAATAATAATAATAATAATAATTATTATTATTATTATTATTATATTTGAAAGGAAACAAACACTTTTCATTGATAAAATGAAAAGATATTAATGCTCAAAAATACAAGAACTGCAAAGGGGAAATGGGAATAATAAAGAAATAGCCAAAAATTAAATCGGAAATGAGTTACAAGGGAAACATAAAAGCATTCCAAATAATGCAAATATCCTAAATAGAGTATCCATCCTACGAAGCCTTTAGAAAGAGAACACCAATAACTTTCACTGCATTATGCCACAAATCTTTGGAATTGACACCACAGCTAAATTAATTAATTATTGGAAGATGTTATCCTTAAATGAATTGACAAAAACCCATTGGATGTTGAAGAATGAGAAGAGACTCCACTGACAATGCTTCTTAACAAATAGGAGAAGATGTTGCCAAGTGCATATTATTTTAACTTTTAATAAAAATAATTATTTTTTATTTTATTTTTCTCATACTTGTGAGTGCCCAAGTCAGCTTGTACGTACTTCAACTAGTCTCGCAATGAAAACCGCATGGTGCCCACCACTACTACATTTTTTTAGATAAAAAACATTTCATTGATGAAAGTCTAACACTACTACATTTAGTTGCCAAGTAACTCAAAATATATTAAATCTTAGGCAGGTAGTCAACGTAACTCATTCCCTCTAAAGCTCTTTATTATTTGCATGCCCTTATTGACCACTAGACCAACAAATAGTGATTAATCTTAATGATTATTGTTATTTCTAGGCTTACTCATATAGGCCAAACCATGGCGGTTTATCTTAATGATCATTGTTATTTCATATTGTTAGTGATTAATCTTAATGATTATTGTTATTTCTAGGCTTACTCATATAGCCCAAACCATGGCGATTTATCTTAATGATCATTATTATTTCATATTGTCTAACAATACTTGAGTTCTGTAAATGATTTAAATATTACTATTTTAAAGTAAGGTTTATAACCTGAATATGTTCATGGCTAACATACAACCAAACTTACACCTACTGCAGAGCACTCAACGGTAACATGGATCCCTAAATCATTTACAATATTATATGAAGCAGTATAAATGATTCTATTCTCAAATGAAACTGCAAGCTCAAGAGATATGTGGAATAGCTCAATGACAAAAGAACAGAATCAACGTACAACAATTGATTAAAGTTCTTATTTCAAGGACTTACCCTTGACGTAGGCTGAATACGGCGGTTGGATCTACGTGGCTCAATAACATTGGAATTTGGTTTGGTAGGATTCCCATTGAAAACCTTTTCTTCCTCAATTTTTGTCAGTTTCCCAACTGCAGGAGCAAGTTTTCCCTTATTTGCTCGTTCTGGCTTCGTGTGAAATGAGGATGCTTTCTTGGGAGCATGTGCTGGGGGAAATAAAACCGAGCCCTCTGGCACTTCTTCAGTGCTACAGAAAGAAGGAACGTCCATTTGGTCGTTCTTCCCCAAAGTACTCTCATTCTGGCTTTCAGAATCCTTGGTAATAACTGCATGATCTGTTGCCAAAAGATTAAAAATCAGCAAAAGCATTTGCCAAATGTGACTCATTCTGTGGAATAGACCTACCTGATACACTTGGCTGCTTTCCAGACTTGACAGCCAAGGGCTTGGCATCGTTTACAGTTTTTTCCTTCGTTTCATATTTAGAAGTTCTTTTTAATCCTTTGGAAGTAGATCCGTGCGGCATCAAATACTTTGCCAATTTAGTTGAATCATTTGCTTCAGTAGTTCGAGTGTCTGCATCATAATGTTTGCTCACTTCCATAAATTTTCTCTTTTTTCCAGGCCTGGGAACACCAATAATCACTCTCGATGCCCCCTTCTGCAGACCAGTCCGACTTGTTTTTAATGGATTAGACTTGTTCTCACTTTGAGTATTCCTACCAATATTAAAAACTTTCTCATTTGCTGATATCAACAGCAAACTCGGGTCTGCTGTCTTAGCCAATTCTACATCCTCCACAATCGTTGGCATTTTATCCTTCCTTTTAACCTCTGCAGTTGGGCTGCCCAACTTCATGCGCTTTTCCTGAGGCACAACAATCTGAATCCAAGCAACTAAGCATATATTTCAACAGATTAAAAATTTAGAATCAGAGTCAAACAAATAAATATTTAGTAAGAACCTCATGAGAATAATCATTTACATACGAGCCGGAGAACTCAAACCATTCCCCATCTTTCCATATGAGAGAAGGCCGGAGATTCCAAGCTTTGATAGTGGACGTTTCGCCTTGAGCTGGAAGAACCAGATGAAGATTAATTTATAAAAAGGAAACAATCTTCATAAAAAAGGTCGGTTAAACTCTGAATCACAGTGACATGCCTGGAAAGCGGACAATGTATGTTGTTTCATCTTTTGCGTTCTTCTCAACCACCACTCCTTCATGCCAGCTGGGAAACAATAAACAAGCATCAGATTACAGATTGAGCTTGGGGTGATCTCCATAGCACCCACTGAAAATCTTTCTATCTTATAACAGTGTAGCAGTTGAAACTACTTGGTTAGGTAAGTGGCTAGCCCTTATAACAGTGAATTTTTGTGTAACTCCTTGGTCTCTGACCTATTTAAAGGCTCAGCCTCCTTTGTACCAGATGATTCAAGATAACAAAGAATTACTAGCTTTATGGCTCTTTTTTTGGTAAAAGAAACTGTTATTAATACTTGCTTCATGGCTCTTGACCAACCTTCATGCAAAATTACTTCAAAAGTTGAGTATCCTAAGGAATACAAGATTTCCCCTATGTTTGGGAGGGTGAAATGCTCACGATAAACTCCCGGATTTGAAACCCCTTCTCTCCTCTCCTCAAAGCTGATAAATGCAAAAGAGGTAAGTGCCGAAACTATTTGTTTGATACTCTTTCTCTAAGAACGCAGTGGAAACCTTAATAGTTATGGTTGCATACAAGATTTTGAAGATCACCCGGACAATATTGTGAAGTTATCAATAAAGATATAGTTCTTTTAAACGCAATTTACACTCTTCTTTAGGAAACTTGGCCCCAAAAACATAGGAGTTTTCCAGAAGATAGATAGGTAAGTAGGGAATCTATGTCATACTTCGTGACTTCATACAGGAGTATACCCATTCCCTCCTCACTGTATATTTCCTCGATGAAATAAGCACCCTTTGCTCTTTATAGTTTAACTTATTTAATTTTCAGTTGGAGATTTTTCTTGTAATTCACCCATAAGGTTTTTGGAGTTTTACTCCTCCATTTCATTTATCAATGAAAATGTTTCTTCGTCCAGAGAAAGAAAATTGTTTGCAATTAAATGAAGGGAAAAAATAAAAAGAAGAGAGAAAACCGCACCTGTTCTGCATCCATGCATCAACTTTGTCTCCAACCGACCAGATGTAGTCCCCTGCAGCTGCTCGGCGTCTCTTCCTTGTTCCTTCAGTCCGCATGGTAGTCATAGGACGAGAAATTCGAATTCTTGGCGCCATACCCCCTTGACCATCAAGAGCAACCCACTCCTTTAGTTGGCCAGATCCTGCACAAATAAAGTAAACAGTCTGCCGAGAGAAGATGGTAACTTACATGTTTTTGAAGTTCAATATACTCTCATTTTTAGCACAATATACTCTCATGAACTAATTTAGGAACAGAAACTGATAATAATAGTTTTAACGCCGCTTCTCTTGCAAGCAAGAACCAAATATTATTCGTTAGTCAATCTTAAGTAACACAGGCATAAAGATAAGGCCATCAGCGTACATTGTGTGCTTTGCTTGTGAACCAAGCTTACCTTCTTCAGGTTGAAGTTCAGTGTAGGACACGTAAGCTTTCCCTTCCTTCAAACTCAGCACACTAGCTGTGAACCAAGATGCTTTTAATCCATTCCCATCCTTGAAAACCTAATTCATAACCAATCAAGTCAATACAAGATCAAGAGTCTGTAGATTCCAATAAATTAGCAATAGATAATGAGAAATTTGATCAGTCCAGTCTGATGACATACTCAAGGGATTCAAAAGGAAGCAGAAAAATCTGCTGGAATTCTCCTTTCTTCTCTACCATGAGCAATGTTTTAAAAAACTTAAGGCGGCCTCAAAGCTTTTCCTCATGGAGACCTTGAGGTGGTATGAGGTGTGAGCCCCATTTTATATAGAATAAATAGAATGAAAATGTAAAACCATACCGGACTAATATTGCAGCATTTACATAGTTGAGCTTGATCAATTTTTCAATTAGAGCTAAAACCAATACCCAAAAACTAGGGAAATAAAGGAGAATACAGGGAGGGGAAAAAAGAATAAAAGCAAAGGAAAAAAAGTTGCAAAAAATAGTATATGAAAAAATACAGCAAATTTTTCAAAAAACAAAATAGAAGCAGAACTGCAAACCATACTTAAATTGAAGCATTTGAAAAATATCTTTCAGACTAATATTTGTTAAAAAAATTGTGACGCAGCAACGACCTCAGAAAAGACAGAAAATGAGAAAATGAAGAAAGATCAGACACCGGCGTATGTAATAATGAATAAACAAAAGAAATATGGAAAAAGAAGAAAAAAAAAAGTGGATGAAAGGAGAAAAGAAAAAGTGACATCTTTTTCCGCTTGTTATTTTTCGTATTTGAGGCAAAATTTGTTTTTTAGGGTATATAATGTGTTGGATTGCTTAAATCAGTAGACTGGTTAATCTTTTCCTAGAAAATCCCAATAAACAAAAGCCCATCACCGTCAACATCCCACCTCTTAATTAATTTTTTTTTTAATGTGTATCTCCTACCTTTCACTAAGGCTTACGCCTCTCATGCTTCAAAGGCATAAGTATACTGGTGCATGCCTCTATTCTTCAAGGTGTAAGCCTCTTTTTATCAGACATAGGCATAATCCTTGAAGTGTTATAAGGCCACCTCACCTCGAAGGATGCTTCAAGACTACGCCTCAAACAATTTTGAAAACATTGGTCATAAGAAATATTTGTATTTCTTTGATGATAAACATGCATCCTTCATCCCATTGATAAAATGAAATTATAAAAGAGGGTAAACATTGTCCAAGGATCACAAAAAAAAATTCCAATGGGCTATTTTAAATGTAAGGTTGTGTTCACGAAAGTAAAGGTGAAGATGAAAAGAAGAGCTCGTTGTGGTAAAGATACTAAGAATGTTATTTTATTATTCTTTTTTATATATAAGAAACATCAAAAGACTTCATTCCTCAAAAAACAGAAAACAACCTAAAAGGCAAAGGCACAAGACGTCCCATCCCCAAAAGGTGAGATTCTTTACTTGGCAAGTTCTTCATGGTCGTGTAAACACGATGGACAGATTTGTTAGGAAGATGCCTTCGCTGGTTGGGCCCTTTTTGCTGTATCCTTTGTCGAAAGACGGAGGAAGACCTGGACTATATTCTCTAGCATTGTGACTTTGCGAGTGGTATCTGTTTTCCAAATATTTGGTATGATGTATGCTCATCATAGAGATAGCAGGGCTATGATTGAGGAGTTCCTCCTCAATCCACCATTTAGGGAGAAAGGCCAGTTTCTTTCCTCCTCAATCCACCGTTTGGGGAGAAAGGCCGGTTTCTTTGGCTCGCTAGTGTGTATACAATTTTATGGGTTTTGTGAGGAGAGAGGAATAGTTGGGTCTTTAAAGGTATTGAGAAGGATCCTAGGGAGTTACAGTCCCTTGTGTGCTTTCATGTTTCTTAGTGGGCTTCAATTTCGAAGATTAATTTTAATTATTGTATATGCATGATTTTGTATAATTGGAGTCCTTTCTTGTAAAGGGAGCCCTCCCTTTTTTTGTGGGCTTGGTTTTTTGTATGTCCGTGTATTCTTTCATTTTTCTCATCTCCAAGACAAAAGAAGATCATCCAATCTACGTTGAGAAAGTGGGTGGTGTAGTACACTATGAATGCTTTTATCAAAGCATATCAAAAAAAGAGCAGAGCCACTTTAAATACAACATATTCAGAATTAGAGGTAATGGCAAATGGAGAAGTCTCCTTTCTAAAGGGGAAATACTAGCGTAATCAATTCTTAATAGCTTACCTAGTTATCATTTTTCTCTTCTAAGTGCCCGAAGATGTGATCAAGTCCATGGAAAAGATGATCACGAACTTCACATGGAATGGTGGTGTATAAACTATGTCGAAACTTAGTAAAGTGGGAATGGACTTCTCTAACCACAACCGAAAGAAATCACGAATAAGCTACAAATAGTATATCGGCATACATGACACCACAGCTTGAATCTAAGTATGTCGACCACATTCCAAAATAAACGCATACTTCTGGTCATGAAGTTGATGTTGAACCTTTTGAAGAACTGGCTGCCAAAAAGAGACTGCTTTGCAGTTACCCCCCAATGGAAGACCAAGATAAGTGCCAGAAATAACCCCTCATACAACCAAATTTTGTCAACAACCAATCCATCTTCTAATCAACCACATGAACCCCTAGAAGTTCAAATCAATTAATAAAGCCAGATGCCATTGTCTCTGATGTTGAAGCTGATAGATAATCCTAGAAGTTCGTGAAGCTGATGTTGAATCTTTTTGTAATTTTGCACAAAATACAACTTCTTGGAGGGCCTCTTTACATTCTAAACTCTTTCATAACCACAGCCTCCAGGCGATCATCGGTGACGGGAAGGCACTTGTCAAGTAATTTTGTGGGAGGGAGTTTCCTCTAGCTGACCTGGCTGCTCTTTTCAGCTTATTTTTATATATTCCTCTCAGTTTCCTATCAAATATATATACATTATTCACTCTCTAAGTAGATCCATGATGACTTTAGGTTTCCTCAGGCTCCAGGAAGTGTGCTTCTCCATTGTCTCAAAAAATATGGAGCCCCTCTTCACTTTGTCATTGCTGCTGCCCTTTCTCAATTTTTAGAGAGGATTCTTCTCAGTCTCTTTTCCAGTTTGGTGTTTTGCTGGCTTCTCAGTTTTTGATTGCTGTTTCAGTGGGTTGCGTTTGATTCTGTTCCACAGCTTGGCTTTCAACTTTTGTTTGAACCTGGTTTTAGTGTTGTTCTCAGTTTGTTTCTTTTGTTTTGGGCTGTTAGGCCACCTATCAAGCATGTGTACAAAAGGAGGGGCAAAAGGGGGCTTGTACCATCGACGGTGGGGTAGCTTTTAGTGGGCCCGCCACACGTCCAACAGGAGAATGTTGGTATTTAAATGTTTTGTTGGGCTAGGGTTAGTTATATTGTATTTTGTGCATGAACAGTAGTCTTGGTGGAGAGGGCAGCCCTCTTGGTTTTCTTGGCTGTAAGCTGGTGTCACGTTATTTGTTTGTATTTGAACTCTATTTCCCCTGTTCTGGAATTATCTCAACTTGAATACCATTTAAGTGAGGAAGAATCCTTACAGAGGCTTTTAGTTTTGTTTGTAATACCTTGTATATCTTCTTCTTTTTGTTGGTTCTTGTTTTATTTTCTCCCTTTAGGGGATTATATTCCCCAACACTTTCTTCTCATCAATCAATGAAACATCTTTTCTTGTTTTAAAAAAATGATCAGCAAATGTGGGTGCATGGACATAAGCATTTTAAATCACATTGGTACTCCTACTCATAGCTGCAGCAGCTCAAAAGAAGCAAAAAGAATACAGATCAACAATGAAGAGAAATTTTAAAATTATATATAACAATCTCATACCTCGACATGGGAACCTTCCTTGATGCTGCTTTGTTTTAAATCCTTAGCCTTTTCACACTCATCCTGGGAGGATCTTTCTCCAACTTCAGATTCTGGAACTACACCAATGGTTTTCGTCAGATCAGAAGCATTTTGGTCCTTCAGTCCTCTCAGATCCTTCTCACGAGGTGCTACACAACTTGTGATGCCGTCAACCAATTTGGGATGATTCTCAACAGAACCCACAGATATTTCTCCAGGAATTGATGACTTGGCACTGACACTTACCTGAATCTCATTCTTACTTGATGATCCGTCTCTAGGACGCTTAATTGCTGAGTTGGAACATCCTCCATTAACATCATCTGATCTCATAACCAGCTCAGAAGATACTTGAGGCGTTTTCCAATAACCATCTGGACCAGCTTCCACTAATTTGCCTAAGGGAAGAGGATCGCTCATAGCAACTAACTTTCCAGCTTGTGACACAGCTGCTGCTGCCAGCTCAGCAGCTTTGACAATGGCATCCACATTTTCAGCATGCTTAGAAGCAGCAGATGCTGCTTCAACCCTCTTTCTAGCTGCCTCCCTTGCGGCAAAAATAATAGAGCTGGAACCATTTCCACCATCTTCACCCCTTAAGATGGAGGCTGGAGTGGCCTTCCCTACGCCAACAGCACTACCATGAACAGAAAATTCATTGCTTTGACAGGGAACATCATGGCTAGACGAAGTAAATGCCTCATCAGCCATCAACTTTGCTTGACATGCAGCATTTGATGCCACATTGGCGGCGGCGGCCGCAGCCTTTGCGACAGCAGCAGCAGCTGCTATAGCAACAGCTGCAGAAGCTAGTTTAGCTTCGACGTCTGATACGAATTCTGAATTCTTCTGCCTGTCCAATTGACTCCACACTTCTGCACTGTGTTTAACAGCTTCAGATGCAAACAATGCAGCATCCTCAGCCACTTGCTTAGCCTCCCTAACCTTGCCAAGTGTTTCCTCTGAAAACATGGCTCTCCCTCTCAAATCTTGACCTGCACTCTTTGGGTGAGTTGTTGGACACAATGGAGGTGGAGATAAAATCAAATTCTCAGAAGCTCCCTTAGGGTGGACAGATGGAGATGTTGCAAGAGTAGAAATTGTAGTTGTAACTACAGCTGGCACTGGTTTTAAATGAGGTTGAACCTGCATAGTTATAAGGCCAGGCTCCTCAGCAACTGTATTCTTCTTTCTTCTTCTCATTTTTGAATCAGTGGAATTTTGCCCCGTGGTTACTGACACCTTTTTTAACTCAAGCAGAGGGGAGGCTCCAGTCAATACATTACCAGGAGTTCCACCATGAACCATAGAACCAGAGGGCTTCATGGCAGACGATTGTGACACAGATGATTCCTTTACTGGTGTTAAATGAACAGGCTCAGTAATTGGCAAACCAGAAAATCGTGCACTGGAGTCAGGTGTCGAAGTCTGAGTAGCAACCCAGGTACTATGGAATGGAGCCTGAGAAAACCATGAAAGATTATGACCAATAAAGTTCCTGACGGGAGGAGTCTGATACGGATGTAACGGAGTCAGTGCTTGTTGATAGTCTATAACGGGACTTCGAGGCACAATACTAGATTGCAGAGCATTGGAAGGTGTGGAAATACTCCAGAGTGGTGAGGAAAGAGGGATCATAGGACTTAACACTGTTGATGTACTCTTACTGCTAACTCGACTAACTGGAGGAGATATAATTTTACTTTGCAGTGTACTTTGTTTACTTGCTTGCTCAGTACTTCTGCCACCTGCAAAACAAATCCTCAAATTCAAAACGAGAGAGGGAGAGGGAGAGATAAGCCTAGAAATGTATAAAATGCCTCAAAATACCAGACTGTGATTGTGAAGGTGTCTCTGGATTAATAGGCTGAGACTTTTTTCCATTAAGCCTGTCTACACACGTACGCCAAGCATTCTCCCAAAGGTTTGTTCCACCATCTGAATGTAAGAATCACACAAGTAAATCACACAAGTAAAAAAAAAAAAAGTGGCACCCATATGGTGAACCATGATGAATATTGGGGGAGGGGGGGGGGGGGGGGGGAGATTTTACCGGGTCCTCCAAATGCAGACAACATGTACGCCTCGTCTGGTGCTGTACCTTGACTGCAGTAACGATTAAATCCATAAAAATCACTTAGGAGAAAGGAGCTTAATAATAAGGAAAGAGGAGCTCAACCAAACAAACTACATGAGAAATTTTCTGTGCCTTATTCAAAAGGATGAAGTCCCTTTTTGCTTTCTATCTTTTTTTTTTTAAACAGGACAAGACTTCCTCTTAAATTTTTCTAATGTAATGAAAGGTGGAAAATTACGATGACTTTTAGTTCTGACACTGATACCTCTGAACATCTACACACAACTGAAGAGAAAGCTATAGTTTCATTGAGCTGTTCTAAGGACAAGAAACATAAAATGAAGGACTCACATCAAAGCTCCATAAACAAATATCTGAGCACGCAATTGAACTTGTTGCAAGTCTGTGAAAGGCTGTTGAAACATTGGGGATGGGGAGGCAGAATTGTTCAAGTCTGGAATGCTAGTAGTTGAAGCACCAATAAAGACAAATGGTTTTGCACCACTAGACTCCACATGTCCATGATGTTGCATCTCATTAGACTGTGCAAGCTGGAAAATTCCAGGATTGTTTATGGTGGTACTGTTAGATTTCTCTACTTTCTCTGATTTCTTCGTGTGACTTCCCTTTGTAGATGACTCTTTCCCCAATCCTTTGGCAGCACGCCTAGGTTTACGCTCAGGAGTGCCCTTGGAACGAGCACGTGCAACTTTCGCCTCAGACACATGAGGGCTACTGTGTGAAATTTCCTCAGCACTCTTGATGTCCAATTTGGATAGGCCAGAAGATGATTGGGGTCCCTCCACAACCTTCAATTAAAATAATCCATGATATAAAGAGAAATTTTCCCGTGTACAGGAAGATAATATGAAGGAAAAATAATATAAAATCTAATAGGAACCGATGACATGAAAGAAAAGAATCACCAAAGATGCACTAGCTGCTGTTGCAACTACAATGCCAGAATCATTTTTTGGCAGATCTTCCAATGAACGGGACTCAAAGGTAAGAGCCGTCTCACTTTCAGAGGCAATATTTCCTTTGGGCAACTCGGAACCAGATGATGCATTACCAACCAGCCTATCCTTGGCCTCTGCAGCTTCAACATTCTTACTTGCTGGTCCCTTATTGCAATCCTTTACATCTGGATCATGAGCAACCACGGCAGTTTTGACAACATCAGGTAAATTAGGAGGAGGCTTATCAGCAGTAGAATTACCATTCCCCATCACAGACATCTGTTCATGTGATTGAGGAAAGGCAGCAGAGCATAATGAACCTTCCTTTTTGCCTGCATCACCTGCAATTGAATAATAGGAGAAAATTCAAGTTTTAAGAAAATTTGGAAATTATATACAAGAAGATCAATAACATTTCCAACACCACACCGCAAAAACAAGAATCAATTAATGTCACTTCATCTTGAGGAGAGACTAAATGCCTTTTTGATATTTCTACATATGCTCAAAATGTAGTCTGGTAAACGCACGTTCTTTTCCATGCAAAACAATGTAATTCATGTCATAAAGAGCATTCAACAGAAGCAATCCAGAATTTCTGTACAAAATGATGAACTGAACATGCAGGAGTATAAGGTTCAATTTGACAATTTTGATCTAAGTCTAGTTACATTTTTTTGGTTGGTAAGAAGCGGCACTTTTATCAATAAAAATGAGAATCCAAGGAATCAGTATAACAACACTACTAATTGGAGGGAGAGAGATCTCATAGGGGTTGTTACAATCACATCTCAAACTTTTGATTTGAGTAATTACTCCGAAAGTCATGTTATCATTGCAGTCAACCCTGTAATAGTAATGATAATAGTATATATATAAAAAAAATTAAAAGAAAACCCTATAAAATTGAACTTGAGGTCACAATTGTAACATCAATCTATTGAACGGATCCTATTCATGTAAGGTCATAAAAACTATGATATTAACCATGAAAATAGATTATTCAATATTCATCGATCAAAAGCTTCTAATCAATTGATTAAGGAAAATCTTGTTTGATACTTGTTGCTAGATTGGTGTCGACGTGATCGTTGGTGTAGAACTAGTTATTGTTTATCACACTTGTCAATCTCAGAAGGAATGGAAATTGTAAGAAAAATTAATGCTTGCTTGTCATAGATATATTTAAAAGGATAAATTGCTTCAATAACTCCTAAACCATATTGACTGTTATTGTTGCACTGAAACTTTCAATTTGGACAATTAAACCCTCCATCTTGCATAAATGTAAAAGTTATGTATTTTGATCGACCATTGTAAAGATTCCACTGGATGAGAGAGAAACGTATCCCTTACTCTAAAATAATGTGTCCCTCTCTATCAAACTTCTCCCTCAGTAGAACTATATCTCTCTACCGCATTTTTTTTTTCTCTTACATACACACACACACACATTCTTCAACCTCTTTTAACATCTCTGCTCCCTAGACAAGCTCTCTTCTTTCTTTAACATGCTCCTCTCTCTATAAAGTCTCTTCCCGAGGTGCATTAGAGGGAGGTAAAGATATAACAAAACATCCTGGAGAGAACTCTAATTAAGATAGATAAAATGGTAGGGGTGTTCAAAAAATCTGACAACCCAAAAAACATAAACAACCCAGCCAAAATCACAAAGGCTGGATTGGGTTAGCCAAATTCTTGATTTTTTTTGGGTTGGGATTTTTGGTTTGATTCAGTTCACAGGTTAAAAAAAATAAATTCCTAGTTTATCATATACATATATATATATATATATTTAGTCGTTAGGGTTTGGTTCTTTTTCATGTTTCAACCACCCACTTCCTTTTCTCATTTACTCTCTCCTCCCCCCTCCTCTCTCTTCAACAACCTCTCTCCCTGCCCTTCTCTCTTTGACAATCCGTCTCTCTCCTTTTCCACTCTCTTTCACAACCCTCTCCATTTGTCGATTGTCATACGGTACTATGACGACAACGTCACCATTCAGTCCAACCAAGAGGCGCCTCACCATCATCAATTGATTCAAGTATTAAAGCCTAAAACTTGAGTCAACCCGGTAATATTGAGGTCGGGCTGGGTTTACTCTACTTAGGTTGGTGGGCCGAGGAACTAACCAAACCCTAAAAGGTTGTCCCTTCCCCTTCCCCTCCAAACAAATTTTCTTTTATTATTAAATTTTAATTTTAATTTATTTAAAATTTAAAATTAAAAAAAAAAAAAAAAGAAAAAAAAAAGTCAACCCAACTCAATTTGTGTACATCCAAAAATAGGTAGCCAACACGAACACTACCCAATTGGTTAAGGTATTATAATCTCAACCAGTCCAATGGTTTCTTTAGTTTGAAAGAAATTATAGACCTTTTCATGGTCAAGAAACGAATGGGGATGTCTTTTCGGATATGGTTACCATTATTTGCTTTCTACTCGGTCTTCTACTTCAAAGTATTTTTGCAATTATAGCCTAGCTTAGATTTACACTAGTTGGACTTCTTTTTAGGGGTAGAAACAACAACTTTCATTAAGAAAGAATGAAAGACTATAGGGCATACAAAAAACAAACCCACAAAAACCCCATTAAAGAAAAGGTTTCCAACTAGGTAAGATATTTCCTAGAGTGTAATTACAGAAAGCCTTTGAAACCGAAGGCTAAAGAGAAACATGAGCCTCATCAAAGACCAAACCTCTCTAGGGTCCCTCTCCACACCCCTAAACACTCTATTGTTTCTCTCACCCCAAAGATCCCACAATAAAATGCACGCCTTCGCAAACCAAAGAAAGTGACCCTGCTCTTTGAAAGGTGGATAGAGAAACACTCTAGTTGGGCTTCTTTTTTGTAACTCATGGGTGAAGATATCTCATCTCACCCTCCTTTTTTATTTCTCTTTTTAAATACTGAAAGTTTTGTTTCTTTTCTTATCAAAAATTAATAACAATAATAACCTCAACAAGTCAAATGTCTGAACCGTTATCCCCACATATTGTTGAACTTGAAGAAGAATGGATAAAATGGATAGAGAAGGGTATCAGTATTGTGAACTGAAGAGAAAAAAAAACAAACAAACAAACAAAGGGAAGAAAGACAAAATATGCTGCAAGATATCAGCATAGAAATCTCAGTGGGAAGTATGAAAGACAAATTTGTATGGCCGAATATAACATTTCATATACGAATGGACCAGAGGACTATAATGCTAAAGAAGTTCCATAAAATCAACCAAGAAATAAACAGCCAACAAGCAGAAGCTCCCAGCTGAAACAGGAAATTGCCACCAAACTCAAAATTCAAACTTCAAGGGGGGGGGGGGAAATCAAATAATTTAGCGTCGCATATATTTTCACATGCATTTAGAAGTTGTATGATTTGGTTACTCACTGTCAACAATGTTCACTGCAATAGCCTGCTGACAATTGTTTCCCACAGATTCTGAAACAACTCTAATATTTTCCTGATCTTTCTGATAACTATCAAGTGTTTCTCCTGGCAGTGGAGTTAAAGACTTGGCATCAAGCGGAGAAGATTTTTCATCTAAAGAAAAAATCATTTAACAACTTGATCATAAGAAACGAAGAAAAGATTCACTGACATAATTATGCAAGTTAAGCGATCCAAACCAACATTATTAGTAAATTCAAATGTCATGAATTAAGGATTTTAAACAGAAGGAAATCAGATAGCTACTGGTAGCAAAACACATTTTCATTTATAAAAAAACAAAAAATCAAAAACAAAGAAAACAAAAGCTTTTGCAATCAGCAGAGTTCTACGGGTGACTTGAAATCATCGTTGCATCGGCAAGGGCATCATTACTTTGTAATCATCCATTATGAATATAGCAGAAGAAGAATGTGGCTACCATGCACTAAGGCTAAGATACATAGTAATCACGTGATAATATTTTATACACGAGTCTCTCATCTTTGACTATTTACATTGTGCAATTTTTAGTCTATAGAAAGCTAAAGGGGAAGAGTAACGGTCTATAAAGAAAAAATAAATCTAACTCAACTAGAAAACGTATTGGTTATTACTTATTAGACTGAAGTCAAGCACTTCCAGTTACGATTTAATCAAGATGCTCTCAGGACATGACTTCTACTTCAAGCCATTCTCATTCTTTCCTTTAATACAAAATGTAGGAAGACTTGGCCAGAAATAAATAAAGGAAAAATATTAAATTCGCTTCAGTTTGTAATAAAGAAATCTAAAAATTTAATTTCACAAAGACACTTAAAAAGTTGAAAGTAAATTGAAAATCCAAGCTGGCACACCTGACTTTTTAACACCACTATCACATGCTTTTGCAGTTGACTTTGAAAAGGCTGGATCAATGTGCATTTCCTGTACGCAGTCTTGGATAACATTACTAGGAATGTCTGCCTGAGGTATAGATTGGCTCTCTCTGTTGCAGTCATCGGAATTCGAATTCTTTGAAATAGTTTGATCAATACTTTCACCAAATCCCTGGCCAGTAAGGACACAAGTGGATTTTTCAGCTTCAGAAAGAGGATGAAATTTCCCCATAGGTTGAGAAGTATCCAACAGAGGAAAACTTCCTTCAGCAGGAATTATCACACCACTTTCTTCCTTGCTATCTGATGGAGTAAACTCCACCACAGCAGGTTGCAACTGGTCCTCTTTGTCATCAGCATCTTTTATGTCTGTCAAAGCATCAACTACAGGTAAGGAGTCACCCTGTGATGTGTCACATGTTCTCACATTGGCATCCTCAAATGTAGAAACTGACACTGCAATCAAAGGGAAAATGAGAAAAAGAAAATCAACTGGCTCAATATGCATATACAATTTCTTTTTATATAAGAAACAATTTTGTTGGTGTATGAATTTGCAAAAGGAGGAGAAGAAAACACCAATCCAAAAAAAAGTTAGAATAAACTTCTCCAATTGGCCAAAAGTGAAGCATAACTACATGACCTATAGAACATCCACAAAAATTATATTCGAACAGCACGTACCTGATTCATCACCAGCCTTAGCACTGTACTCTAATTTCGTATCTATCGTCCCACTTTCTACACCACTCTCTTGAAAAGACAAGGATACAATTCTCTTATCTTTGACAGGAGACTCAGCAATCTTGCCATTCACACTAATAGAATCAGAAGACAACCTCACTTCTTCCTTGCAACTGGCATGTTCGACATGGACATTACCCGACTGGCACAATTTAGTTTCCTCACATAATTGCGTTGATTCAGCCACAGTCGTAGGTGGCAAATGGCCTTCAGAATATAAATTTTCTATGGGGAGTGTGCAACTACGAACATCTCTTGAACTGATAAAACCATGTCCATCCTTTGTAAATTTATCCGGAATATCTCTTATATGACCAATGTTGCTTTCACCAACCTTAGAGGCATTACTTTCCTCGATAGCAGATGCAGAAAACTCGGACTTACTAGTTTGTATCTCAGTACCTGAGGGAAAACATTGCTGGTCTTCGCTAATTATTTCTTGTGCACAAGCCATCTGCCCAACTGAATCAATCTTAGGCCCTTGAAAGGCACAAACTTCTGCATTAATGTTTTTCCCCTCACCTGCAGACACCTCAGTTCTAGCATCACCTTTAACAACTGTAGGTAATACCTCACACATGTTTTCTTTAGACGGATTCCCAATCTCCACATTTGAACACAAGACCTTATCATCAAACTTGTCAGTTTTAGAAGGAACTTCAGGCATAACCTCTTCACTACCTGAATGGAATACACAATCCCCCTTCAAGGTCATATTTGCATCGGACTGCAAAGTAGCAATACTAGATTCAACGACCAATCTGTCTACAGGAACTGAGGGTGATAAAACATGGTTTTGGTCTTCTTTACTCGACTTGTGTGAATTGACCACTTGTTCAATATTTCCAATATATGTATTAACAGGATTCTCGGATAAATCTTTTATTTGTTGTTCAATCTTCTGACTGCTCAACTTTCCACTACCTTCTTGCGTGCAAGTAACCAAATCATTTATATGCTTTCCATAAGCAGAAAAATCATCTTGCCCTTTATCTTCCACTGATATGGCAACTGAAGTATTAATTTTTTGCTTACTTTCATCAATACCTGAACTTCCCTCACTTGCTGGCATATCTACAATTTCATGGGCAACACCAGGATCAACCTCAACTAAACTTCTATCAACAGTACAAATCTCTTGAAATTCAGTAGGATCATCCCTTTGAGGTTGTTGTTGCTCCCCTCTTATGTCCTCATTAACAACATGCAATTCCTCAAGACTTATATTTGATAGCAATGTAGGCTGTAAGTCGCCCATTTCACCGAAACTACTACCGTCATCTTTTAAAGTAGGGTCCATTGGGTTTGTTAAGTAGTCCAATTTTTCACGAGCATTTGACTCGCCAGTAACAGTTGGTGCCAGATTAATATCTTCCTGCCCAACAGATTTCAATAACATTTCAACAGATTCAGAGGAAGTGGCCTCAGACCAAACATTCTTTCGCCTCAATATAGAACAAGATTCTGCTGCACAAGAAGTAAATCCTATCCCACTACTTCCACGGGAATAATCTTCAATCCACTGATTATCTTCGTTATTCTCAATACCTAAGAACACCTCAGGTTCAACCAAACTATCAAATCTCACATGCCCCTGAAGGGTGTCATCAAAATCAAACTTTGGGAGAGCATATTGTCGAAGAACAGGAGGAAATTTGGCACTTCCTTCACCAGCTAAATGAAGATTCTGGCTTTGAAAGTCATTGTCATCATAATCCATGGGTTTATCTCTGCTTTAGAAATGATTTGGAAAAAAAATATTAAGAGAAAAGGTAGTTGATATGGTAATAATCTTTTTCAAATTTATAACAAATTCTTCTTAAGAAATTAAAGAACTTTCAAAATCCAAAAATCACTCTTAAGAATTTTCAAAGTGAGTAAAATACCGCCATAATGCAACTTGAGTTATTACTAGAAGTCCTTCATCTAGTGATTGGACTTGTTTAGTCATCACAGAAATGAAGTCTTATTATAACTACGATTCATTCCTAATTAGTTTAGTGTAACTCAATTCTTTTCTTCACAACTCATTCTTTTTTTCTTGAACTTCAACTCTTCCTCAATTTTTTCTTTAAACTCATAATCCCCCTAGAACAAATACTCCATCCTTTCATGCCAATTTTTACCCAAGAAGGAATATTATGGGGTGGGAGAGGAATACATTGTTTTAATGAAAAAGAAGAGTCAACAATTCCAATATTAATTTACATCGTTCGAGTTCCTAATTGCAGCTTAAATCTCCTTGTTGCTAATTGGAGATATACTTTGTAATCCCATTTATGGGCCTTTTGTTTCTCTTTGGATATTTCTTTCATTAATTAAATTGTTTCTTATTAAAAAAACAAAAACAAAACAAAACATTTACATAGTTAGAATCAACAATAGCAACAGAAACTACCAGATACCCAAGCTATAAAATTGTTCGTTGATGCAACACATGGGACCCAATTACCATACCTAGTACACATATCAATTGGCCATATACTCTCGGATAAAACCTTCTGAGTAGAAGAATTAGTATGAGAAACTCCCCCAAACCCCATATTCACGTAGCTCCTGGACACGAACCCAACATTCCACCGCATTGGCATTTGGCATGTATCAAAAACCCACACCAAAGTCTCAACAATTAATGAAAAACCAATCTCAGGACAACTTCAAATAACTTCCTCAAGAAGTTTATTGGAAGAGGAAAAAAAAACCAGCCTAACAGCTCATCGATTCAAACCAGACCAAAAGACATACTCATTATAAACAATTGAAACAAAAAGAAAAACCATATGATAAACGAGCCCAGAAGAATATTTTTTGGGGGGAAAAAAAGAAAAGAAATGAACAGTACCAGAAGAAGTAAGTCTAGAGACGCTACCTCCCTCCATCCGGTGACGAAAACCAACCCGTTTGATCTCAACTATTCCCTTGTCTCACAGTCATCTACTGCTTCAAACAAAAACCCTAGGCTTCAATGAGTCTCGACCGAGCAACGAAGTATAAGCAGTCGCAACACTAACTGCTCAAACGGAAATAGAACGAGAAAACCCTAACTGCATTCAGCGATAAATCCAATAGACTGAATAAAAGCAATACAACAAACTTTGGCTTCTCCGAGCATCAAAATTAGGGTTCCGGCAAATCGACGGTGATGAAGTGATGTCAGAAGAGTGAGATGAAGTCGAAAAGACAGAGGAGAGAGAAAGAATGAGAGAGAGAGAGAGACAGAGACAGAGACAGAGATAAGAAAAGAGAAAAGAGAGCGTTGAGACCCTTTTTTTCTTTTTTTTTTAATAATTATAATTTTGGGTTTTCAGTATAGCTGCAATCGAGCCGAACTTTTTTCCTTTTTTTTCTTTTTTTTTTCCTTTTCGTTTAAGCAAAATAATAATTATTAAAATAAAAAATGTGAACCAAAGAGAACAAGACACGTGGCACCTTGATGTTGGTGAGAGATGGTACATTTTTCGAGCTCGGCTAAGTACAGTTATCTTCATTACACAAAAATATAATGAAATAAAATAAACAAACTTACTTTTTAGTTTAAATTCGACTGCCAATGAAAAAGGTTAAAAAGTTTATCGTATTATTTTATGTTATTATTTATAAATTTTTGCTCTTTTTTTTACTCATGTTTAATTTTATTTCATTTTTTTAATCGAATTTTACTTTGATTTTTAAGGGTTTTTTTTTTTAAATGTGATATGAGATTTGGAAAAGAAGAAGGAAACAACATAGTTGCTAGAGAACAATACACAAAACAACGAGAAGAACATAATAAAAATTGATAATAATAAAATCAACGTGGACCGATGAAAAGGTTCTTATACATGGAGGTTGTACTATGGTCTCCGTGTGACTTATAAACCTAAAACAATAATAAGAGAAGGGTGATCTGTTATCGACCGAAACTAGCAGTAGTGATAAAAATCTCTAGTCTCATTCCCTTCTATAAGAAAAAAGGCGTGGTTAAGCAACAAACAAGAAGAACCAATTGAAAACGAGACAAAGCATTTGACAAAACGACGAGATTGGTCAAATGGTTAATAGATTAACCCAACTCATGTATGGTCATTTTTCAACAACAAAAATAATAAAATAATAAAAAGTAACTATCGTATGATAGGGAACTATCCTATTTGAGTATTCATAATCCCTAGTCTCATACAAATTTTAGTTTTATATACATGGATTCTGAACTTGAAATAAGTAATTAAGACATAGTTTAATAATAATTTCATTCTCAATCTTATGTTTTTTGTATTTTGGGTTTGTTTCTTCCCAATTTATCTATTCTGGTTTTTTGCACATCTTAAAGACACACTTTAACTCAAAGTCATATTCTAAAAATAAAAACATGTTTTTTAAAATTCAATTGTTCGTTCAAAACGTAATTTTGGTCTTTTAAAACACCAGTAGAAAACTAATCTAAAAATATATTAAAACGTGTGGGTGAAAGTAATGTTTTGTAAGCTTATCTTTACAAATTGAAAAACAAAAAATCAATATTCCATCTGATGATTAATTGATTTTTGGTATTTAAAACCTGTGTTTGTTTTCTTACAACTTGTTTACCAAAATTGTCATTTTTTTCCTAATTAAATATTTGAATTATTAGTCAAATTTCAAAATAAAAAGAAGATTTTAAAAAATATTCACGTTAGTTCTCACATTTTGGTTTGATTTCTTAAAACACTCTAAAAAGTAGATAACAAAATAAACAAATCAAAATGTGGAAGTAGTTTGTATAAGTTTAATTTTCAAAAATCAAATTGTTATGAAACGAGGTCTAAGCTTATAAGCTATACTTTCATCTCTAAATTTACCTATTACATTGTCCACGTTCTATCGATATATTTCAAAAATCAAGACGAGTTTTGAAAAAATAAAAATTATTTAAAAAAAAAACGTTATTGTCATTATTTTAGATTTTGATCAATAACTCAAGTGTCTTCGGTAAGGAATTGAAAACGATAGGAAGAAAAAACAAAAAACAAATGATTAACAAACAATTCACACATTGTTATGTTATTTCAAAACAAATTTTTAGTTTTTTATGTCAAAATTAGCATATATCAACTGACATAATAATATATAACGACAAAAAAAAATGTGGGATTCAAATCCATTACATATATCATGAAAAAAAAAAAAAAAAAAAAAGGGACACGTGATTTTGTTTTCCTTTTAATGTATTGAAAAATGTGGCTTTTTGTTAGTGTTTGTATGATATTATCATTATTTATTGTTTAATGTAAATTGAATTATACTTATTTTAGGATATTAGATTATTACTATTATCTTTAAATTATTCTCTCTACATTAGATCAAATCTAATGTGATTAAAACAAAAAATTAATTTGAAAAAGTAAATACGATACTTAAAAAACAACCATTTGAAATCCTTTAATTTATTTTATCAGAATTCCATTTTGATTCATCTATTTTGAGGATTATTCAATGTTAATTACATTGCTTTCAAATGTCCAATTTTATTATTATTTTTTTTAATTTAGTCTTTAATGTTTTTTTTCCAAAAGCTTTTTATTCTCTATTAGCATTTTTACTGTAAAATTTTAAAATATATTTATATTGTAGTTACTACATGAAAATTATTATTATTATTATTTAACCAGATTCGATTTATATTAAAAGAAAGTAACTTTAAATAACTAAATTTCAGTTGTAATCAAACTACGAATATCAAAATTGGACATTTAAAAATACATTGATTAAAATTGAACAAGTGTTAAAGTGAATGACTAAAATAATATCTGACTTTTAAAAAAAACACCATTTAAAATTTAGGAAAATACTTCTAAGTAGAGAAATCTAAATAATATTTACACTTTATAGCAAAAAGTGTCAATAGAACTTGTATTTTGGAATTTTTTGTTATAAAATATAAATACTTTTTTATATTTAAAAAGATTCCTTTAATTTATAATTAAATATAATTAATTAACTTCATCAGTGACTAAAATTCTGGGCNATAAAATATAAATACTTTTTTATATTTAAAAAGATTCCTTTAATTTATAATTAAATATAATTAATTAACTTCATCAGTGACTAAAATTCTGGGCGATTTTTTATTTTCTATAGTCAAATATTAAAAACATTCAATTTGAATATTTGCAGTACATTGACCATAAAAATTGAACAGATAATACACTTCAAAAAAAAAAAAAAATAATCAAAATGCCCCACAAGAAAAATGTCTACACATTAAATAAAGTAGTTACATCCTAAGTTGGGCTTGTGTCTACTATTTCAATTTTTCAAACTTCGTACAGTAATTACAGAATGAGTGATGGAACTCTCTAGACTTTAAGAAAAACATTAAACATCAATTAATCAATTAACGTTGAGTTAAATTCATTTAACCTATAATGTATCAAATATTTTTAATTATTAAATTGAACGTTTGAAATATACAAATTTTCCTTTAAATATTATTTATGAATTGTGATACAGTTATAAAATCGTTCGATAACTATTTTTTTAGATGGTATATTTTAAGGGTGTATATGGGTTGGATTGAAGATATGTTTTGGACCAATCCGAAAATTCTGATTAGTTGGGTTGGCAATCTTCCCAACCCTTAAATTTCAGATTGGGTTGTCAGTTGTTTTTTCTTTTTATTTAAAAATATATTAATTTATGTACAACAAATGATAATAACTAAAACTTCATAAACTTCAAATGCTAAATATTAAATATCTATTATATTTATTGCAAACTTTAAACAAAGATAAATATCACAACAATCTAAAAAAAAAAAATTAAAAATTCACAAAGTAATCAAACTTTAAACAATATATATAATTCGGGTTGGGTTGGGTCAACCCATTTTTTTAGCCAATCCACGACCCAACTCAATTCTTACATTTTTGGTTGGGTGGTCCGGGTTGTTCGAATTGTCGGGTTATTTGAACACCTTAATATATTTAATATCAGCTAGTATTGTTTGCATGTACTTCGTATTTTACTTTGAAAAATATTTTTTAAAATTACTGTATAAATTATAATCCAATTAAAAAAACAATTAGGAAGGAATGTATTTTTTTTTTTTCAATCATGGTATGAACTTAAAAATTTGTGAGTGACAAACTTAACACGTTTACAAATGTAACTACAAATATTTTGGCCCCGTTTGGTAACTATTTCATTTTTTGTTTTTGGTTTTTGAAAATTAAGTGGGTTTCCTCTTCATTCCTTTTAATAATTTGTACATTCTTTAAGTACAATGGTTGAATTCATTTTTAAGAGCTATTTTTTTAGATTTCAAAATTTATCTTTGTTTTTTAAACCATTGGTAAAAAGTAGATAACAAACAAATAAATTTAGAGATAGAGATAGTGTTTATATGTTTAATTTTCGAAAACAAAAATAGAAAATCAAGTGATTATCAAACGAAATCTTTTGTTTTGTTGGAATTTCGGTGTGGTCTGAGAAAGTTGAAAATACTCAAAGAAACAATTTTATAAATATTGGTCACTGAGGTTCATAGCATTGTTTAATATATTGTTATATTAATTAATTATCGAGTCAATAAAAATTAAATTATCGAACATATTTAAATTATTTAAATTAGTTACTAAAAAAGTTAAAACATCATTTTAGTCATTGTATTTTGATACTTGTTCCATTTTAGTCTTTGTACTTCAAAATATCCAACTTTGGTCCATATAGTTTAAAAATGGTCTCTGCCATTAAATTGAAATTAAAAAAAAAAAAAAAAAAACAAAAACAAACAAACAATTGACTTGGCAAACAACAAATAATTTTAAAAAATGTAAAAGTACGATAGTAATTTTTAAATCAAACGTATAGTTTGTTTTGAATGGAAAGGTAGTAGAGAGTTAGTTTTAAAAAAAAATGTAGAACTTGCCCGTGTATAAATATACCATATTCGCAATGTTAAATCTTTCAATGTGGGGCAAAACGCATTCCCTTTTCTCAAGCTTAACTTTTTGCTATAGGCATTGGTCCAAAGTCATTCATAACAATTTCTCACGAATGATTGGTATAACAAACAAATATAAAACAACATTAAAAAAAAATAAAAACTACTTATGAGCAAATACAGGAGACTAAACTTAAGCATCAATATCTTACGATTTTAATTTATGCACAGTGAAGTAGGGCAACGACTTTATAAAGAGAATGAGTTACCTCTTGACATTTGAATGACTATGATTGTGGCCCCCTAACACGTTTTATTCCTTAAATTTCCTTAATTCTACGATATAATATGTGTTATTTAAGGCAATGCATATAAACCTTAGGTCACTGTAAAAGCTATATAAAGAGACTCTTAAACTCTTTCATATAAGGTAGCCACACTCTCACGTCCATGTTAATTGCTTAATCAATTCTATAGCAATAGACCACTAAAAATATGAGTTACGAAGACTTCACATATAGTCCATATCATGACCAATAGTATCGAGTCTGTCAAAGATAATCCACTCAAAAACTAAGCTGTGAAGATTTCACAATTATCCTTCAAGTTCATATCGTACCACCTAAAAGGGTCGTGAAGTTTTTAAGAGTTTGAGTCTCATGCCCACTGAGGATTCTAAAGTTATCATCCTTGTTAGGTATATGGTTAAAAGACCTGCCAAGTTCCTCATATACCTTACATATTCCAAGAAGACAATTCATCATTTTGATAACTGTTCCACAACTCCATGTCAGAGACGTATATGCCTTATTTTGTCATTATACGTACCATTATTGGCAATTCCTTGCTTGTGAATCACGATGCAAAAAAATTGATACCGATACCCCCTGATGGTACATCTCTTGGTAGGCTAATAAAGCCACTCAGCCTCTTATCGTGCTAGCTCAAAAGCTATAAATTCATACTCCATGTATACCTCTTATACACGTTTGCTCTACAAATTTTCATTAAATGGCTATCGGACCTAGTAAGAACACATATCCACCAGTGGAGCTTACTTTGTCATTGCTAGTTACCTAGTTTGCATCACAATACCCTTCTAATACGACACGATTATATTTGTCTGGATTATGTGAATGTCTGCTCAATCTACTAATGACACGTGCAATATCAGGTATAGTACAATTTATTGGAAACATAACGCTTCCTATAATCGATGTATATTCAAGTCGAGAAACAATATATCCCTTATTTTTCTTAAGACTCGTGCTAACAACGTAAGATGTTCTTACGAGAGCGTCATTAAAATTATCAAATCTATTTAACAGTTTTTCAACATAGTGTGATTGACAAAAAGAAACCCATTTTCATATTTTCATTATATTAACATCAAATATAACATCAGTGTCGTCTAGATCTTTCATTTCAAAACGTGATAACAATAACAACTTGGCATTATCGGTCACATCTATGTTTGCACAAAAAAAAGGCATATCAACAACATACAAGCAGATGATCACATAATCAGGTCCAGATAACTTTTAGTAAACATACATGTAAGAGGAATTAACATTGAAATAGTTATTTAGTAAAGTATTATTAAATTTTTCATACCATCGTTTGAAAGCTTACTTAAGACCATAAAGTGATCTTTTAAAGTCTGCGTATGTCATCATACTGATTGGCAACCGTAAAGTCTTTAGGTTATATCATATATATTTCCTCTTATGGGCTTTCATTAAGAAAAGTTGTTTTTACATCCATTTGGTGTATTCGACCATAAAAGATAGTCAAGGCAATCAAGACTCTAATTGTAGCTATTTTAGTTACAGGAGAATATGTATCAGAGTAGTCAATATCTTGTTTTTGCATATAACCCGCTACTACTAATCTAGCTTTGTATATTTTAATTGAGCCATTAGATATAGTTTTCTTTTCAAATATCCATTTACATCTAATTGGTTTACTTCCCCTAGGGAGATCTACCATGTCCCGAGTTTAATTCACAATTAAAGAATCTAGTCCACTCTTGATAGCTTATTTCCATAAGTTAGAGTTTACAAAACTTAAGGCCTTTTGGTAAATTTTAAGATCCTCATCTATTAAATACATGTATGCAAATTAATTGTTTATATCGTATGACCTTTCAACTAAAGAGGTAGTTAATAAATCATAACCAAAACTTTCTCGATTCTCGATCTCTTACTTCTTCTAGGTTTAATTTTAGGCATACTGTTAGAAGAATAAAAGGCATATGTTTTATCACTACTAAATATACTGATTAACTCATTAGCTACCTTAATCATGGGAAATATATGCTAAAAAAATTCAGCATCTTTATATTCGCAAAACGATTTATCATTTAAACAGATGAATTTATATTTCACAGAGTGAATTTCTATAAGTGAGTTTTAAGAGAACTTTCCCTTTTCTAAATACTCCGGCAATGGCAAAGTTATCTATTAACACACACTCATTGTTAGCTCACGCATGTAGGAAAGGTTTTTACTTCCATCACAACCACAGTTTGGAAGTTTCCTTGCATGCTTTTATACATATATACCCTATGAAGGAACTCGTTTTACAAAGAACCTTTGAGTGGAAGTGGATCGTCTAAATCCCATTTCGATCGAAACAAACATTTACAGTAAACAAGACAGATTATGCATCAAAACATAAATTACAACATGCTTTCTAAATAAGAAACAAGGTTTAAGAGATCATACATTTAAAGAACTCTTCTTTGCGTTAATCTCTCAAACCTTCATGAACGCCTCGATCAAACACGAACACTCCAAACACAATGCAACCCTCGAACCAAATGAGGACACTACCACTTAGTTACCTTAGTATTATCGGTGTGAGAACCCAAGAGTGGTAGGCTCTGACTATTTTGGTTAGGAGGGTGTTTGTGGTTTGGAAGAGGAAGATGATTGAAGGAAACTGCTCTCTATCGCATAGAAAGACACTCAATCGTTTAGAGAAGTAGGTCTATCGCATAGGCTATGATTTCATCGTGTAAAAGACTTCACAAGTCGTGTGCCTTGGATCTAGATTAATAAAAATTATATTTTTATTTATCCCATTTTACCATAAAACTAAATAACTTCCCACTAAGGTGGTTAGAGAGAAAAATGGAATTAATTATCAAATAATTAATGATCATAAATAAATATGATAATCAACTTATAATATCATATTCATAACCTATAGTTTTAATATTGCATCATATACAATATACAAACCATAGTTATTTTTCTCTATTTTATGGCATTTAATATAAATCATATTTATATTGAATTGACCAAATATGAATCCTCTTCATAGAAAATATATTTGAATCATATTCAAATATTTGTTCCTCCAATTAAACTATCATGTATCAAATATATTATGTCAATTATATCATATATAATTGTATTAATTTAAGTATATCATACATAATTAAATTCCCTCTTGTTAATTTAAACCTTTCAAACTAACCCAAAAACTGATTATCGACTAAATCATTTTAAGACCTGTAGCTTGAAGCTCCAGCAATATGTGAATAACTAATTAAACTCTTTAATTACTTCATCCACCATTCGTTAACTGTCAAACACTCCACTAAAGACCAACAACTGCACTCTTCGCACTACAAATATATTTGTGTGTCCATTGGATATAACCAATCAATAGTACCATGACCCTTCACAAATTGCTCGTAAGTACAGCTAGACTAAATTACCATTTTGTCCCTATAGTTACATCTAACTTCTTAAGTACCACCGATCCCTCTAATGAACAACAGATCATAGTCCCACTATGACTAACCCCTCTATGGCCAAGAGATGGTGTGACGTCACATTGTTCAAGACTCGAAATCAGTCCTTAAGGGAGCAATTTATCTACTTACTCCTACTTTGGGGAAGGAGTGAATTCCATCTCGTGCAGCTGAATTTTCCAACTCCCCAATCATACGAATCCCAAAAATTGTAGGCTTATTGAGTCGGCGATCTGGCCACTCTCACCCATACAAATCAAATGATTGCCTTCATAAACAGTAGTTCATAACTCACTCAGGATTGAGGTCATGTTACCTATGGTTATCCTAGTGAAATGAAAGTATTTATTATGAACGACGTTATATAACGAGACTAAACATTTTGTGATCCGTTCTTATACAAATTATTTTGTATACAATATCCCCACTTGTATGTCTAATACATGAATGATCAGGATCAGATCATTTGTAGTACTTTACAACATTTGTAGCACCTACAAAGCGGACCATACTCGTAGTGTCCTAGGATAAGATACCCAACCTTATCCATATATTACAGACCATTTAGGTTATCACTTAAACATGACCCACCTGTATGTCTCCACATACATGTTTAAGTTACAACGATAACCTTGGATGTTAGTTTACTAATTTGTGATTAATGCAACTAAAATATCATATATTTCATAGATAGAGTGAATAAAATATCAAATATTAGTAATCACATAAATGTTCGTTCACCAACACCCTATTGACAATGTTACATCTTCCAACATGGGACAAAAATCATTTCTTTCCTTCAAGCTCAACTTTTTCTTTTTGACATGGGCCTTGGCCCAGAGTCATTCCCAATAGAACTTATATAAATTTTTGTGAAGACTGAAAATAGTAATGAAGGAAATGACTATGGGATGAAGAATATATATATTTTTTTCCATAATGGAACAATAATATGGTAGAGAAGTATACACTTTTTCCTTGTTTGTTTAGGTTATGTG
>NC_052359.1:3713379-3738703 GCF_009727055.1 Benincasa hispida | reverse complement strand
TATATATAAAGGTGGAAGGGAGGGGATGGAGGATGAGGAGTGAGAAAAGAGGGAAGATATATATTTTTTCTTATTTTAAAAAAATATTATCGACAGTGAGCATTGGGGTCGATAACAACTTGAATACAACTTGTTATTACAGGAGAAGAAGAAAGAAAAGAAGAGAAAAGAATAGAGATGGAAAGGAAAGTGAGAAAGTGAGGGAAAATTGAAGATGGAGAAGAAAGAGATGATGGGAGGGAAAAAGGAGAGAGGGATTAAAAAGTAGAAAACAATTGATTTTTTAACCTAATTGTGCTTACTTTTAAATTCGATCATATTTTACATTTTTTTAAAATTTTTTGTTTGTCAATTCAACGAGCCTTTTATTCCAATTTAATGGCAGTACCAATTTTAAGCTTTATTCAAAGTACTAAAATTGAAGTCCTTTAGAGACCTGAAGTCATTTGGAGATAAAAGCATTCTTCCAAGACTCCAACTTCAAGAACATCCACATGCTCTGCTTCTGTACATCAAGCGTACGCATTCAATCGAGAGAGAATCAGAGGATCAAGTACAAAAGATCGAGCCACATCCTCATCAAATCTACATCAACACAAGTTTAACTCCACGAAATAAGTTTCTCTAGAACATCGTGGGAACAAATTGGCACGTCCAATGGGACATCTCTACCTCTCATCTTTCTCTCGTCATCTAAATCAATAAATCAACAAATGGCACAAAAGAAAGTTACATTTAAAGTAACCACTACAAGCGACTCCTATACGAAACTTGTCACCCAGAGTCATTCAAAGTGGATCCTGCATGAGCAAGAAAGTCATCGCGGAGAAAATTTGAGAATAGTTGATGACATTTCCTAAAGGCAGGATCATCATAAGAGAAAATCCCTTGTTCAACAATTCTGCTCCTGCTTCTGACCAATCAGAGAAAGAATCACACTTTGATGTAGTGTTTGTCACGATGGATGTCGTAATGACTAAGTTGGCCATGGTAGAGATAGAGAGGAAGACAATTCTCTTAATGAAAGATGTTGAGGAGTGAGAACCATGAAATCACTGCCTTAAGAAATCAAATACAGGCTCGAGGAACTGCTGGGATGAGTCAAACTCTAGCTGTCAAAGCCAATGACAAAGAAAAGGTTGTCCTGTAGGAAAGTCAGCTGTAACAATCTACCTCTATCGCCTCCCTGTCAGTTCAACAACTGCAGGATATGATCACAAACTTCATAAAAGCTTAGTATAAAGGACCATCACAAACTTATTTTATATACTCCAAGTTGTACACTAAAAGGATCGACAATCTGAGAACGCACTGGGTACCAACCTCTAAAATTCCAGCAGTTTGATGGAAAGAGAAATCTAAAACGTGTTGCTCACTTCATTGAAACTTGTGAAAATGCAGGAACCAGAGGAGACCTGCTAGTCAAGCAGTTTGTTCATACCTTAAAAAGAAATGCTTTTGATTGGTATACTGATTTAGAGCCGAAAGTGGTTGATAGCCAGGAATAGTTAGAAAGAAAGTTCATTAACTGCTTTTATAGCACTAAGCGTATCGTCAGCATGATGGAGGTGACAAGTACCAAGCATCAGAAGGATGAGCCAGTCACCGACTACATCAACAGATGGAGAGCTCTAAGCTTGACTGCAAAAATACACTCACTGAATTATCCGCAATGGAGATGTTGCACCCAAAGACATGCATAGAGAGCTTCTCTACATCTTACAAAGGATAAAACCTTGTGCATTTGAATCGCCCTCGTACGTTTAAGGAGTTGGCAACACGTGCTCATAACATGGAGCTGGGCATTGTCAACAGAGAAACCAAAGATTTCCTAATCCCCGAAGTGACAAAAGACGAGAATGAAACCAAAAGGGCACTAAAAAAATCGTGAATAGTGCCACAAGAGAATTTATGGCCATTCATGCAACCCCAATCAAATTTTCCTCTAAAGGAAAAAAAATGTGAACTATGTTATGAGTTTATCCATATTCATTATAAAAGGGTATGTAGGCAAATTGAAGGAAACTTTAAGTTTAGTTGATTTTTTTTTTTAAACTACATTATGAATTGATCTCTTTCTTCAAGGATACGTAGGCAACTTAAATAAATTTAAGTTCGGTCTATCAAATACTTTTACAAAAGAAGAAATGATACAATCACTCTACGCGTGGTAGTACAAAATTGATGTTGTTCATTCTCACTAAAGAGTGCAACTCTAAACTGAAGATGTTCATCTCTGCTGGAGGCAGTACAACAAATTGAATATGTTCATCCTTATTGGGGGAAATACAAAAAATTGAAGATGTTCATTCCTTAAAGACGTGATACAAAAAATTGAAGACACGTGTAGTCTGCACGATACTACATAGATTGGATGCATACAATAAGGTCTTTGCTAGAAAATTCAATCGTCTTTTCACTCATTTAAATAGAAAAACAGTGTTGGCGTTGTCTACTTCAAGTTCAAGGCATCATTCGTCTAAAGTTTGACTCTTCATCTTCAGCTATAAATATTCTTCAAAATCAAGTTCATAGGTTTTATCGGTGCTTCTTAAAATCCAGGATCAGAAGCTTTGTTGATGTCTCATCAAATTCAAGTTTGAAGGATTTGTCTATGCTTCATCAAATTTAAACTCATAGGCTTCATTGCTACTCTTTCATCTCCAAGTTTAGGGCATCACTTTATCTTCAATATTGGGACTTCGCTCATGTGAAGTGGCATTCCAACTTCAAAGTCAGGTGTGACTCACTTCACTGCATTTGCTCAATATCGAAGGCTTTGACGATGCATTTTCAAAATCAAATGTGAAAGATTCATCGATTTTTATTCAAATTCAAGCGTGGAAGATTCATCAGTACTTCATCGAGCTTAAGTTTAGAAGCTTCGTCGATGCTTCATCTTCATGCTCAAGTTTTGAGGCTTCGCGATGCCACCATCATGCTTAAGTCGTTAAGTCAAGCTTAATGTGGAAGATAGAAAGTCAGGTTCGATGCAAAGGGTGGAAAATCAAGTATGATGTAGTTCGTGAAAATGCAAATTTTTGTTTCATCAAGTTTAGCCTACGTGGTTCTGCCTCATATGCGATATCAAGTTTGGTCCATCTGGCTTCGCCTCATCTCCAAGATTGAGTCTGGTGTAACAGGCTTCATATCATTTTCGAGATCGAGTCCATTATGGCTCATACGTGAGATCAACTTCGATCTACCTAGCTCTGCCTTATATGCGAGATCAACTTCTATCCGTCTGGCTTCGCCACATATGCATGATCAAGTCCGGTCTATTCTTTGTGCACAAGGGGGGGGGGGGGGAAGGGTCACTTGGTATTGTTTAAAAAAAAAAAAAAAGAAAGAAGGAAGGTAATAAATTACTTAAGCGAATTAATATATAATAAATGCGACAGAGCTGGCGACCAGCCCTGCAGGTTACACAGTCACCCAAATAAAGATTGTGTCTAACAGAAGTCAGATCATTGTTGGTGGAGTTAGCGACCACCACTTCAGGCTATAGTCACCCACACAGGGGCTGTGTCTAGTAAGAGTCAGATCATTATTGGCGGAATTGGCAACCACCCATGTAGGCTGCACAATCACTCACATAGGTGTTATGTCTAGCAAGAGTCAGATCGTTGTACTATAAATTTTTTTGTTTGAAAGTTTAGAGGTATTTTTGAAACTTTTGAAAATTCAAATGTAGTTTTGACACAGAGTACAAAGTTTATGAGTGTTTTTCTAATTTAGCGTTTTCCTTTTAACATAATTGTCTGTCTCTAAAATTTTTTCCCTTTTTTTGTATTTCTATCTCTCATTTATTTCTCCCTTGGAACAATTATGATATTTTTCAATATCTAAAAATTATCTTTGAACTCTTTCTCGATTCGTATTCCTTTAATATTATTTAGAAAACAAATTACGTATTTGATCCTTGAGGTTTGAAATTTTTTATTTTAAAATTGAGCCATTTAGTTCATAACATTTTATTAATGCTTAATTGTAGTCCTTTCATCAATGACAATAGTATCCTTGGATTTTTTTACTATTAAATAAATAATAACAATTATAATTAAAATATAAAAGATAATAATAAAAATAATAAACATCTCTCTCCTCTCTCCTCCCTCATTCCTCATTTTTCAGTCTCCTTTGTCCTTCCCTGTAAAGCTCATCCCCCACATCTAGCGCTAATGCCATTCACCATCACCATTGTCGTTGCAGCCACCACCATTGCCACCGCCACCGCCACCTCCATGTTCGTCACTTTATTTATTAAAAAAAAAAAAAAAAACCGCCCACCCCTCATTTTTCTCGATCACCTAAAAACTCACTCCATCTTTATATTAGTTCTAAGACTTAACTTGGTTTTTTAAAGCATGAGTAAGATGATGGATAACATACATAGGGAACTCTATGCCTAGAGAGATCAAGGCAAAGGTCGGGCAACAAGTTAGTGATCATCAAAGATATAGTTATAATCATTGCACTCATTTTATATATGGAGATTGGTAGCGCTTATGTGAGTTGATTGTGTTCATGTGAAGACATCAACCTTGTTTTTCTTCCCAAAAATCAACAACAATAAGTAGAAATGTGGCAAGAATAAAGTTCAACAACAACAAAAAATCGTGGTCCTATTTGATAATAACATCATTTCTAGTCGTATATTTTAAGAGTTGATTCTCACTTATTCACAAATGAAACAAACGGATAACATTAGTATTGGCTCAACAACAACTAAGGAATAAAGTTTGTTACATCATGATAACAACTATCTATTAACCACTCAGGGAATATAGAAGAAAAAGAATGGAAAATGCCATAGAAGCCTAGACGAGCTAAGCTAACCCATGTGACGTACGGTTCCACTCCCTACGCACATAGTGAAAACATACAATGTCAAAGGTCATACTCAGACTCAAGATTTCCTTTATCAAGTATTTCACCTCCAGAAAAGCCTTTGTTGTATGATTAAGGAGTCTTATAAGCAACACACAATCCAAAACACACAGTAAGCTTATGAACTTGAGCTTGATACACCATCTTAAGGCCATCCGCCATCGCATGGGCTTCAAAACAAAGATGCAAGAAATAAGATTCTCTATTAACTGTATTAAGCAAATTTTAATGAAGCGGCTCCATCCAACAAAACCACACCAAATCCTTTAATATTCTCCCCCCTGCATACAGGCGTCGATATACATAATCCATGAATTTAATACCCCAAATAGGCTTAACATATCTTCCCTATATCAACGTGTTTTTTATGAGAAACACAACCATTAAACACTTTCCAGGTAGCCGACCACCCATTCACTACAAAAAGCAAATGAAAGAATAACCTTTTGATGTACCACTTTATTCCAATCACCCCAAAATAGTCCACACCTCAACACAGGCTAAGCAAAATCCATATTAGACAATATTGAAAACTAAAAAAAAAAAATCAAGCCCTATTGGCGGAGCTCCTGAAATCTAGGTAACGGCAAGCTGGAATAAGACACCTCAATATCTTCTTTGCCACGTCACACCAAAAAATAGAGTGTTCCACTGATTCCTCACTTGCCCACACTGGACACCATGTGGAAACATCAATAAGTCATCTCCAAAGATTTCAACATGATGGAATAAAGTTGTGGAACGCTCTCTAAATAAAATGTTTAATCTTAGCAAGAGTCTTGGAACTCCACACCTTCTTCCACCAACCTGACCAACCATTTAAGCTTGAAGACGAACACAATATTCTTGTTTCAAACGGTAGATGATACCCACTTTTAATCTCGTATTCTTCTTTCATGGCAAAATGTCAAATCCATTGGTCAAAACTCCAAAGACCTCTCAAGTGAATCTTCAAAGTATCCTCACTATCCACTGGATAGAAGAGACTTCACACCTTTCCTCATCTCACCTACCATCAGAAGCTATTAGAGATGCCACTGTCATGTTTATTCCTAAAGTTTGGTGTATTCAATTCAAAACACCCAGTCCTTGGAAGCCAATGATCTTTGAAAACCTGAATCAAACACCCAATCCCCACATCATTCCTTATCCCCTTCTTTAACAGACTCAACCCCCAAATAAAACCCTTAAAAAAAATAGAGCTTTTAGGGTTAACCTCCAATAAGGGTGGTCATTCAAACTGCAAAAACCGAACTGTTTCTAAAAATCGAACCGAACCAAAAACTCACTGAAATCGTAAAATACAGTTCAGTTTGATTTAAAGAAAATTTGAATCTGAATTAATTAGGTTCGGTTCGATTCCAATTTTGAAAACTGAATTTGAAACCGAACCGAACCATTTTTAACTAATATATATATATATATATATATAAAGTAAAATCGAATTTAAAACCGAACCGAAACATTTAACATAGATTTTTTAAAAATACCAAAACTAAATTTAAAACTGAATCGAATTGCATACATGCGGTTCGGTTCGATTCGATTTGAACAAATAAATCGATTCGATTTGGTTCCACATATTAGAAAATTTGATTCGGTTCGGTTTGATCACTAAACCAAATTAAACCAAATCATTTCCTCCCCTAGCCTCCAATTGTATAATATATAAGTGTAGAAAGTAATGCCGCTTCAATATTTTAGATATCATAGGACGTGGTAAGTTTAGCAAAGAGTCTGGTTGAAATAGATTAAATCTCTAAAGTTAAGACCGCCTTCATCTCTTGACGAACACAACTTCTCTTATGCAATCGAATGAACCTTTCCCTTTTCCCCATCCATCCTCCACTAGAATCTTGCAAACATTTTGCATCAGATTTGTACAAAATCCTTCTTAAAGCTTGAAACAACCCATAAAATTAGTCGGGATTGTTTATGCCACACTTTTAATGAACTATTCCTTGCTCCCATAAGAGAAAAAATTCCTTGTCCATCCCTGCAACATCCTCCAAACTTTACCCTTAGTACCTTTAAACTCCTCGTTTATGTTCATTAAAAAAGAATGAAGTCATACCCAAGTATGACCCAAAAGAGTCAACCTTTTTAACAGATAATAGATCTTGAAGGTAATCACATCTATCTTGCTCACCATTTGGCGAAAACATAATACTAAACTTATGAGAATTTACACACTGACCGGACGCCTTCCCATAACTATACAAAAGTTGCTTCAAACGACAAACCTCCCTAAGCGAAGATTTGAGAAAAATAAGACAATCGATGGCAAATAATCAATGGGAAGACATGAAGACAATTTAAAGCAATGTGAATACCCGCCACTTGAGCACGAGTAGACGCATACTAAAAAATAGCAGGTATATCTTCGGAGTAAAATAAAAACAAGAAGGGAGAAAGCAAATCACCTTGTCGGAGGCTTCTCGGAGGAGAAAAGGATAGTGACAAAATCTTAAGGCCCAGTTGGGATTACTTTTGAAATTATAAAAAGCTATTTTAGGAGAATCTTAACCGCTTATATTGTTTGGTAAAACAACTTATTTATTATTAAGCCTAGAATCAGTTTTAAAATTGTTCTAACATGCAAAAGTTATTTGATGAAGCTTTTAGATTTTAGCTTTCCTACAAATTTGGTATATTTCCTTACCCATCTCAAATTTTCATTTCCTCTCATTTATTCCAAATTTTAATTGGTTCAAATTCATATAACAATTATTAAAAAGAAAATATTTTCATAAATATTTTTTAATTAAACAAAAATGGTTGCAATTCAAATCATATTTATTTTTAAATAATTTTATAACCAAAATTATATTAATTTAGTATTAATTTACCTAACACCTTAACTAGTTTTTTCTAATTTAAAATTAAAATTTACCAAACACTCTTTTACTTCTATCCACAACTGATTTTCTAGAAGCACATCTAAACAATTATTTTAAAAGCTACAACAATCCCAAACGAAGTCTTAATCAAATTTCTGAAAAAACGAATTTTTTCTTTCTTTCTTTCTTTCTTTTTATTTATTTTTTAGTTTTCCAAAATTTGACTTCAAGTTTGAGAACACTTTGAAAAAAAAAATAGATAAGAATACAATTAAAAAGAAAAAAGAAAAAAAAAAAAGAGTACTACTAAAAGTAGTATATAAGCTTAATTCCATAAAAGTTCTCAAGGAGCTCGTTGAGCTCATACTCCGCACAGGAAAAAAAAGTATTTAGTCACTTTTAAAATTTATTATATTTTAATTTTAAATTTAAATGTTTGGTAGCCTATATTTAAAAAAGAAAAATCAATTTACATGTACAGATGATGATAAATATTATGTCAAGTTGTAATGATCTCTCTTTTTCTATATATATATATTCCCTACCTGTGACCTTATGAACTCATATCAAGTGGTATTATAACCAAATTTCATTTCAAATACATTGTCTTTGCATAAATGAAATGAGCGACCATATCAAAATTTCTCAAGAAGTAGAGAAAACTCCGCATAAGATGTCATTTATGTACTCCGCATAAGATATCATTTATGTGTTTTGTATATAACATCAACAAAGATTTAGAGTTTGTTTTCATAATGATAATATCCAACCAAAAAGTTTTAAAATAACGAGGGAGCCAGTTTTTGCCATAAAGGATAGAGTTCAACATAGTTGACATTGTAAAGTAAGACAAACTATCTATAGTGGTTGTACTAGTTTAACAGGGTTCTGAAAACATTTCGATGCAAGTAACACATATTTAATTTGCTTAATTTCGAATAGCGACCTACTCCTTGATCCTCAGTCTTCACTATATTAGTGTTAAGCTTGAAAGAGTCGGGTGGGAGGAGTTCGTTAAGGAACGGTGCTTGATAACTTGTAGAAATACAAGTTATTGTTCTCTCAAAGTTGAAATAATTAGGATTAAAATGATGTAAACACATTCATATTAAAAGAAAAATGCATATGCATATATGTGATAAATTCATGCAAAAGTACCCTTTTAAGTATAAATTGCATCACTGACGCACTTTAATGTAGGAATCATGAGAATTTACTAAGTGTTGCAGATAAAGCCAACGCAAGGAGCATGCATCCAGCTAATCCGATGCATGGTAGATACATTTAGCTCGTGCAATTAACATCAAATCACAACTTGCAAGTATGGCAACTAATAGACGACGTCTGAACAAGGAAAAATTGCAAGCGACTAACTCAGTGTAGGAATTTAATGTAGTCACATCACCGAGTGCCTAAGCTGAGTACCTATATAAGGAGAAGCTGTCTACAGAAGTAAGAGTTAGACACTTAAAAATTGTAGAGTTTAGAAAACCTATAAATTCATCATCTCAACCGATTGCAAGAAAGAAAAATGAGGAACGATTGCCATTTTCCATTGTTGGTAACGAAGTGTTGCCAGAGAAAAGCTTAAGAGTGACATCTCCTTCATTTCTTCTACGTAGTTGTCAATAACAAGCACAAAAACGAGTCAAAAAGATCGAGAGATTGGACCCTGTGGCTTGACTCTTCTCCCTTACTTAGCATTTTCATTCATTGTCTTACTTTATTGAACTGAGATTCTATGTAGTAAAACATATTTCTTTAATTCAACCTCCATTTCAACCATTCCCACCTTTCTATCTGTTGAATTACTAAATTGTTTGTATGTGTGAAGTTTACTTGCATCAAGTATATTGCTTGAATCTACCCGATCAATCAATTAAAGTAAAAGCACTTAGTTACCCGAGAGAATAAGTATTTGTGGAATTCATCAAGCTAGGGCATCAAGTAATTTTAGAGATAAAGTTGTTCATGCCATTTATCTGTTCATTTTGACTAATGCATGCATCTTAAAGACAAGATAAATGTGGCATTACATCGAAAGGTGTTCTACATAAACTAGAAAACAAACTCTAAATGCATCGCACACATACAATTATATTCCACCAGACATCTTTACCAACTCCACCTAATATTCACTATGCTTATATAGGCTTGTTGTTATAACTAAGGAATCAACGCATACCATCTAATGCCTGATCTATTCATCCATATATCTTCTTCCCCTTTATCTGAACTTCTACTTTTTCTTGCAAGTGTGCTAAGTTAGTTTAGTGTGCATAACCAACGTATATATTTAATTAGTAAACCAATGCAAATAGATCAGTAGACCATCTTACGTTAGTCTGCACCATATTCCCTATGTTTGACCTTGGGCTTACTAGGACACTTAAGTTAGATTTATACTTGTGTCTAGCTTAAGAAAACTTGTATACAACTGGCAAAGTGTGCTTGATAATTAATTTATCATATGTCTGACGCATACCATTATCTTCATGCAAAGAAATAGATCATTCGTTGTTCCACATTCATTTTCAAAGACAATAATCTTCAAAATTCAAAATGCAACAAGTTTTTGGTGTCGTTGTTGGAAAATCTAGCAATGTAGCTAATTTAAATTTGGTCATTGTATCTTTTTGCGGGAATTTCAATCAAAGGTGTATTACGAGTTAAGCCTAGACTTGCAAACGTTTTATGAGCAGAGAGCTCTGAAACTAAAAAATGACCCAGATATTGAAAGGACCTTTAGACGAAGAAACAGAGACAATAGACATTGAAGATTAAGGTAATAACAAATGCAAGCAAGCAAAATTTGGCTCAACAGCCAGCCAATGTTGTCACAAATCCAATCCTTATGGCGAATAACAACAAAACATTCGATGTGTGAATACGCGTCACTTATGTTGTATGATTTTTCACACGAGAACATTTATAAACGCCTGGCAGGACCCGGTTTGAAATGAAATCTATCATGCTACAAATGTTAAGACCGTAGGACAATTTGGTGGTACCCGCGGAGAAAACCCACACGCTCATATGAAACGCTTCCTAGAGACTTGTAATTCATTCGTGATTCTTGGAATCACGCTAGAAGTAATTAGACTATCTTTGTTCCCGTATTCACTTTGAGATGAAACTAAGCAAAGGTGAGCTCCTTGGAGCCTGGCGAGATAACGATGTGAGACAAGTTGGTAGAGAAGTTCATGCAAAAATACTTCCCTCCTACAGTCAACGCACGGAGGCATCGGGGGATTATGAATCTTGAGCAAGGAGACCCTGAGATAACCAGTGACATGTGGGAAAGATTCAAAAGGCTGGCAAAAAACTACTATAAGCATTAATTGCCTATAACTGTCCAGATGGAGATTTTCTATGGAGGATTGAATAAACCATCTCAAATGGTGGCCGATGAAGCCATCGCAGGCGGCCTTATGGACAAATTTTACAATGAAGCCAAGGAAATTTTGGATATAATTTCCAAACATGGTATGATGTGGGTTGACGACGCATATGTTTCCAGAACAAACAATAGGTGGCAACAACATGTAAAGATGTCCAATTTCCTTACGAGGTGGTGATTCCCCGATTAGGCGGGGAATGAGGGAGGGAGTGGGAGAAAAAAAAAATTCGTGAGCTAAACGGGGACGGGGATAGGGAATGCATTCCCCGTCCTCGACCCTGCCCTGTTCCTTGTCCCCACCCCGATTAGCTTTTACATATTTATGTAGTATAGTTATCTAATGTTATGTTGTTATTATTATTATTATATAAATATTACATTTAAATTTCAAATTTGATTATTTATTGGGAAACATAATGAATATGTTTAAATTTAGATTATATATGTGAATAATTTTATTTATATTTTTTTTCTTTATACTAAAAAAAATCATTAGCTTTTTTAGGCAAAAATTTGAGTAATTTATCTTTAAATTCAAATTGTCATATAAAACTAACCATAATAAACAATTTAGTGATAAAGTCAATTTAAAATTTGCTCAATTTAAATTAATTAGCTTTTTACAAAACAAAAAAAAAATAACAGGAAAAAATTCCCCGCGGGGAATCCCCACCCCGATCCCCATGGGGAATTTCATGGGGATGAGGAATGAAATGAGGAGTGGAGACGAGGATGGGGAATGACATCCCCGACCATATCTCTAATGACATGGTGTGATTGATACTAACACAATAAATAATCTTTTAGGAGAGGTGGTTGCAATGACAAACTTGCTGAGGAACATAAAAATGAACTAAGCAACCCAGACGCAGAACGTGCATTAGATTGACGCATTCGAGCAACCCATGTTAGGTTGTATGGGATGCAGGGAGTCGCATGCCCATAATGATTGCCCTTAAAACCTGCAATAAATTTGTTTTGTGAAGAACAACCCATTTTCCAATACATACAACCCTGAATGGAAAAACCATCCAAACTAGAATCAAGATAAGTCTGGAATGCATCAGCAACACATGCAAACACTGTCGCCTGGATTCCAGCCCATGCAATAATAACCACATCATCAGTCCAAATGAGGAAATACGTCGAGTTTGCTTTCTCTGCTTGAGAACACGTTGAAAGAGTATATAGCCCAAAATGATGCGTTATTAAAAAGTCAAGCGTCATCAAGAAATCTGGAGATGCAGTTTGGACAAATTACAAGTGAGCTAAAGAGCCGGTTGCATGGCTCCTTGCCCAGCAACAGTGAAGCATCCAAACAAAACAATGGAAAGGAGCAATGTGCAGCAATAGACCATTAGTGGAAGAAAAGAGAAAATACCCAAGAAAATATAATCATCATTCTTCAACAACACTTGTAGACACACTTGTCCAAACATCTGAGGCAACTACGACACCTGAAAGAGATGAATCAGAAAGCGCATTTGCTCTACTAGTCATTCTCAACAAAGCATGTCCAAAGTAGGGGGAGTACTTGATGTGTGTCTTAATGCACCTTTCCTCTGATGCCTACAGAAGAGAATGACGTAAACTAGTTCAAATGCTTCATCGATGTTCTTAAGCAGCTACACATTAACATTCCATTCATTGAAGCGTTAGCACATATGCCAAGTTACGTGAAGTTTTTTAAGGATATTTTATCAAAGAAAACGAAGATCGAAGTGTTTGAGACCGTGACGTTGACTCATGAATGTAACGTATTGTTTAAAAGAAATATTCCTGAGAAGCAAAGAGACCCAGGCAACTTTACAGTTCCATGCTCGATCAAAAGAATAGATATGGGGAGTTATATGAGTTGGGAGCTAGTATCAACTTGATGCCGTTCTTAATTTTCAAAAGCCTTGGAATTGGTAAGGCAACGCCTACCATGGTAACACTACAGCTTGCAGACAAATCCATCTCTTACCCAGAGGGAAGATCGGAGATGTATTAGTAACGGTTGACAAGTTTATTTTTCTAGTAGAGACTATGAAGCTGATGGAGACATCCCAATCATCCTTGGATGCCCATTTTTTTTTTATCTATCGGCAAAGTTTTGATTGACGTATATAAAGGGAAATTGACCATGCGTGTAGACGACCAGGAAGTAAAATTCAATGTGTTCAACGCATTGAAATTCCCCGATGATGTAGAATCTCATCAGTTTATTGAATAAGTTCAACTACTTGAGGAAGAGGAGAACCAGGTAGTGGTCCAAGGATATAAGGTCCATGTGTTAAGTAAGGGCACAAGGAAATTTGAGCCCCTATGTTCGGATGAGTGGCAATCAAAGCAAACGCTCCGTTCTTTGGAGAAGCCACCAAAGCTCGAGGTTAAACCTCTCTTGGGCCATCTTAGATATGTTTTTCTTGGCATTAACAGTACTTTATCTGTTATAATTTCATCTAAACTTTCTCCTATTAATGAACAACTTTTATTACATATAGAAAAGAAGCAAACGCGCACAATAGGTTAGACATTGGCTAACATCAAAGGGATCAACTCATCTTATTGATGCATAAGATCGTATTATAATAAGGGAAAACAAGATCAATTGAGGCCCAACGCAAGCTCAATCCTCTTATGAAAAGTGTAATGAAGAAAGAAACTATCAAGTGGCTCGATGTAGGGTTATCTACCTCATTTTTTATAGTAGTTGGTTGAGCCTAATGCAGTGTGTGCCAAAGAAATGTGGCATAACTGTGGTCATTAATAGTAACAACGGACTAATTCTATCTAGAACTGTTACTGGATGGTGAATCTGTATGGACTACAGAAAATTGAATGTGTCAACAAAGAATGACCATTTTCTACTCCCTTTCATTGATCAAATGTTAGACAGACTGACCGGAAAGGAGTTTTATTACTTTTTGGATGGACACTCTGGCTATAATAAAATCCTCATCGCCATAAAAGACCAGGACAAAATAACATTTACTTGTCCCTTTGGAACGTTTGCATTCTGACGCATGCCCTTTGGGTTGTGTAATGCACTAGGAACATTTCGAAGATATATGATGGCTCTCTTCTCCGATTTTCTGTAGAAATCGGTTGAAGTGTTTATGGATAATTTCTCGGTCTTTGGAGACTCTTATTTGATCTGCCTTAACAATCTTGAAGTTGTCTTTTCCAAATGCGACAAGACCAATTTAGTGCTTAATTGGAAAAAATGTCACTTTATGGTGACAGAGGGTATTGTGCTCGACCATAAGGTTTCAAAGCCAGGATTAGAAGTTCACGATGCAAAGATAGATGTGATTGTGAAGTTGCCCACACCTGCAAATGTTAAGGCCCTAATAAGCTCTTTAGGCCATGCAAGTTTCTACCGGAAATCTGTCAAAGGATTTTCCTAAATCGTGCGTCCACTGAGCTCGTTGTTAGAACATAATAGACCCTATGTATTTGATGAAAATTGGCAACATGTGTTTGAAACTTTGAGGCATGCATTAACAACAGCACCTATACTGGTGGCTCCTGACTGGACGCAACCTTTCATCTCGATGTACAATGCCAGTGATGTAGCAATTGGAGCAATGCTGGGTCAAAAAAAGGGAAATCTTATACACCCTATCTTCTATGCATCCAAGACGCTTAACAAATCTAAAAAACATTATATGACCATAGAAAAATAAATGTTAGTGGTGGTGTTTTCAATTGAAAAGTTTCAAGCATATCTGGTTGGTGTGTCTACAACCATCTATACTGACCACTATGCCATTAAGTTCTTGATGGGGAAAAAACGCAAAGTTTAGATTTATCCGCCCGGTACTACTGTTACAAAAGTTTGACCTGGAAATTAAGGAAAGAAAAGGGACAAGAAATCATATGGCTGACCACTTGTTTGATTGAACAAACACATGCGCAGCAGAAAAAATAATAGATCTAAAGTACTCTAATTGATAAAATTTCAAAGAATAAGTATGCAATTGAATTAAGAATAAAGGGAAGATATACAATCTTTGTAGTCTCAAATATTCTTCAAATCACCTATAATCTCCCCACGAACGGTTCATAGACTATCACGAAAGTCTTCCCGACTATTTTTCAGCCTTAGAACGGAATGGTGAGATCCGGTGCGTGACTAATTATGATAGAAAAAAGTTAAGGATTTAAGAGAAAATAGGTTAAGATTGTCAAATAATCTCATAAAGTCCACTTGGCTAAGAGAGATAAAATTCATAAAACTCTTTTTTTTTATATATAGGTCATATCATGCAAAACATGCAACTTTGAGTTTAATGGAATTTGACATTAAAAAATCCACTAACTCAAAGTGGGATTAGTGGGGTAATTGTTTTTAATTGAAAACAACACTTAGCAATGCAAATGTAATTTCCCACTCAAAACCGTTGGATTCCACTAACCTGATCAAAGGTTAAAGTTCGACTCTCAAAGTCCAAAGTAAAATTTTTTCACTTTTTGACTTTCAAAATCAAAAGTCAACATTTTGATCTTCATTTCGTTTTTGATCTAGTCAACAATTTTGACTTTTGATGTAATTTTGATCTAATAAACTATTTTGACTTTTATTGCAATTTTGATCAATTTCATTTAATTTTAAACTTAAACTAATATTAAATAATTCAATTAATTTAATTTAATATTAATCCAACATCAATCTCAATCAATATGAATCCCTATTTATAATATTGATATTTAAATCTTATTTAAATATCTCATATTCTCTCTCTCTATATATATATTATATTCTTAATTAAACATTAGATTAACTATATCGTATATATTTAACGCTTTGCTTCAAAAACCGAATTTGAACACTTCAAATTCTCAAATTCGTTCGTCATATTGTTCTAAGGTTTAGTCCGATATGAGCTAGTAAGGTTACCTCATGGACCTACAGATAGTGAGCTCCAACGATCCTAGATTAACCGACTAAACTTTTTAACCCAATCAACCAACATTCGTTAACCATTGGGTCACTCCACTAAAGCCCAATAGTTGCATTCCTCTCATTGTAGATATATTTTTGTCCACTCGATATAACCATAATCAGTAAGTCAACACTTCACAGGTTGTTCGTAATAACGATTAGGTCTAAAGCTATTTTACCCTTTAGATTACATATGATAGGATAAACAAGTATAAAGTGGAAGCAAACAAAATTATTAAGCACTCTAATTACACTTAATTTGAGTTCAAAAGCATGCTAAAACAATTTTACAAAGAAAAGGGTTTCATAAGTGTATACCTTTGTAGAATCACTTCAAATCCTTGCTGAATTCCACGAATTGGATCTCCAAAACTCCAGTAGACTATCAAGAGAGTCTTCTTTACTATCTTCAACCTTGGATTTAGTGGTGGAAACTTAAGATTAAGATATATTTAGGGAGTTTGAGAGAGTTTGAAAGCAAAAAAAAAAAAAAAAAATGTTTAAAATCTCAGAATATTAGATTGCATGGACTTCAAACTTCTGAAAGATTAAGTATTTATCAAGTTTAAACATGCAAGTACTCATACATTCAACCAATTGACACCTCAATCCATAAAGATGTTATTGACTTTTATTTAATAAAACTGTTGTTGAATATGTAAATTGCACTTGTAAAGTATGAATCCAATAAACTAAAGATCCATGACTATTATATGAATACTTGAACTTTATGTGGAGACATAAAATTAGATCAAGTTTAGTAAATAGCCAAAACAATCTATAATATACGAATAAGGTTGGTACTGTATTTTGGTAACACTATCAAATGCGACCTACTCTATAGTTGTTATAATTTGTTGTAAAGATCTACAAACGAAGTGATCTTGATTTGTTCATGTTTTGACATGAGGAGTGAGGGCATCCTATGCAATCAATTTGTTTAAGATCGGACCAAGAAATAAGTCACTCTTACTTTATAACGTTGTTTATTGTTTCAGACTGACTATTTCAAAGCGATGACCTACCTGATCTAACTATGAACTCTTGTTTATTCGGAATTATCCTTAGATTTTCATGGGTGAGGGTTGACTCAACACCGCCAGCTCAATAAGCCTCCCATTTCAGGGGTAAGATCGAGTGGATAGCTGGCGACATAGGATGCAAGATGGAATTCAATCTTACCCGCTTTTAGGGATAGTAGAGAGGTTGTTCCTTTAAGTGTTGACTCCCGGTTTTGAACAAAGGGCTCCACCCTCTCATTGGCCCGAAAGGTACTTGGTTTAGTGATTGGATTGCAAACCAATTGTTCATCAGAGGATCAGTGGGACTTAAGGAGCAAGATGTGATCTTGGGGATAAAACAACTTTTAACCCAGCCATTATTATGAACAACCTGTGAAGGATTGACTTACTAATCATGGTTATATCGAGTGGACATAATATATTTACAGTGAGGGGAGTGCAACTACTGGGCTTTAGTGGAGTGACCCAACAGTTAACGAATGGTGGTTAACTAGGTTAAATAGTTTAGTTAGTTAATCTTGCATCGCTAGAGCCCATGATCTGTAGATCTATAAGATCCCTTTACCAGCTCGTAAGATTAGTATGTTAAGTGAATTTGAAGCGTTCGAATTCGTTTTGGGAATTCAATTTGAAGTGTTCAAATTAGAATTTGAATATTGAATTGTTCGATTTCAAATTATGGTTTGGATAATTATATTTGATATAATTAACGTTTAACTTATTAATATTAAACGTAAATCGAAAGGTTAAAATATTTAAATGTTGATTTAAATATTAAATACATGAATAGGATTCATGTATAATATAGGTGTTTAATTAATTTAATATTTGTTATTAAATTAGTATTTAATTAATTAAAATTTTCAATTTTCAAATTCAATATTAGAAATTGAAATTTGCATTTGACTAATTTTGAATTAAATCAATTAAATTTGAATATTAATATTTGAGACAGTGGAAAAATCCAAAGTTTGAAAACTTAGTAGATTTCTCCACATTTGGACACCTATCCCACTAAGTTAGTGGAGTTTGATGTGTCAATCGGCCTTATAGGATGGTGCTTGCATGTATGAGATACATAAATACTTCAATTTTTGGAAATTGAAAAAGGGACTGCATGTTGAACTTAAATTTTTTTTAGTAGAAAACAGTTTATGTTAACCTTCTCACTTCCCACTTCAATTCCCCTCAAGTTCGAGTTCCACCACTTCAATCCAAGTTGGAGAATAGCAGAGAAGACTCTCTTGGTAGTCCATAGTTGATTTGCAGCACAAATTCGAGGAGAACAACATGGATTTCGTGGAGGTCTTCAAAGTTATAAGTCTTGAAACCATTCTCTTTGAATTGTTATTTCATGCATGATTTTAGAATACAAATTTAGTATAATTAGAGTGTTCATTGATTCTATTTGCTTCTACATATGCATATTTATTCCATCACAATTAGCAGTAAGTGAGTGGACAAGATATCAAAACGTGGAAAACTCCACTACCAACATCAAATGTTGGATATTTTCACTTATAGATCCAATTTCCCCAGATTTATTATATTTAATTTAATATCAAATTAAATATAATTTAAATTCAAATTTCCAAAAATTGAATTTCTTAAAAATTGAAATTAATTTTAATTTAATTAATTAGATAATAATTTAATATCAAATACTAAATTAATAAATGCCTAAAACAAAAATGAATCCTTATTTATGTAAATTATATTTAAATCGATGTTTAAATATTTTAAACTCTCCCATTCACGTTTAATTTGACTAAATTAAAATGTTTAATTATATCGAATATAATTATTCAAACCCTAAATTGAATTTGAATATTTTAAATTCAAATCCTACTTCCAAATTTGAACACTTCAAATTTACTCAATTTTCTAATCCAAGGTGTAATGTTTTACAAGTTAGTAGAGGAACCTTATGGACTTACAGATCATAAGTTCCAACGATTTGAGATTAATTGGCTAACTTCTTTAAACCAAATTAATTAATATTCATTAATCACCGAGATATACCACTATAGCTCGATGGTTGCACTCTTCTCACTGTAAATATATTTTCTATCCATTTGATTTAACCATAATCAGTAAGTCGATTTTTACAGATTGTTCGTACTTACAACAAGGTAAAAATTACCATTTTACCCTTGTAAATACATCTTGCTGTTTAAGCTCGCATCGATTCTCCAATGATCAATTTTTTTATGATCCAATCACTAAATCGAGTCCCTCTCAGGCTAATAGAGGATGGGACCCCTTGTTTAAAATTCGGAGTCAGCACTTAAGGGCACAACAACCTCTCTACTATCCCTGAAAGTGGGTAGAAGTGAATTTCGTCTTGCATCCTATGTCCAATCTATCTACCTTGTCTTATCCTTGAAATAGGAGGCTTATCGAGTTGGCGCTATTGAGCCAACCCTCACCCATGAAAATCTAAGGATAATCCCGAATAAATATGAGTTCATAGTTAACTCAGGATTAAGGTCAAGTTACCTAGGTTATCGCTTTGAAATAGTCAGTCTTAAACAGTAAACAGTATTATAAAGTAAGAGTGACTTATTTCTTAGTCTGATCTTATACAAGCTCTTTACATAAGATGCCCCCACTCGTATGTCTCCACATGAACGTTTAAGGATCATATCGTTTGTATTAAATACAAAAAGGGTTGCATCAGATAGTGTCTCGAGGATAAGGTACCCAGTATACTATAGATCGTTTAGACAATTTACTCCAACTTGATCCATTTTTATGTCACTACATAAAGTTCAAGTATTCATGTAATAATCATGGATCTTAGTTTATTAGATTTATGTTCTTTCTAAAAGGAAATGAGCAATTCATACATTCAATAACAACTTTATTGAATAAAGCCTCAACAACATCTTTATTGATAACAAAATAAGTTTATTGTTTACAAACCAAGAGTTTTAGGACATAAAACCCAACATTGTCATGCTTGGAGAATAAATAATTTCAGTTGGGACTGGAAGAAATTGAAGAAAAATTCCTTGACGAGCACCTATAGAAAGTTGAAGATCGAGAATCTTGGTATGCTAACATTGTCAACTACCTAACTACGAAATAGTTTCCTGGGGAGTTCAACGCCCAACAAAGAAAAAGGCTCGTACACGACAACAAGTTTTACTTCAGGGATGAGCCATTCCTTTACAAGCAAGGCTCTTATTTGATCATATGTCGATGTGTTCCTGAAGTTCATGTGCAATGCATACTATTTGAATGCCATGACTATCCATATGGAGGCCACTTTGAAGGACGAAGGATTGCTGCAAAGGTCATTGAAAGTGGGTATTTTTGGCCTACGTCATTCGAAGACACAAAAGGCTATGCGATCAGATATGACCAGTGCTAACACATGGGTAATATATCAGCGAGAAATGCAATGCCCCTGAACAACATACTTAAGGTAGAATTATTCGACGTTTGGGGTATTGATTTCATAGGGTCTTTTCCTCCCTCTTGTGGTCATCAATATATATTGTGGTGGCAGTAAAATATGTATCAAAGTGGGTTGAGGCTGTAGCCTGTGCCAAGAATAATGCGGTGACTATTTCGAAGGCGTTAATCAGTGATGAATGTACAAAATATTATGCGGTCACTACATATATCAGCGAGAAATGCAATGCCCCTGAACAACATCTTCACACGCCTTGGAACACCCAAGGCGTTAATCAGTGATGAATGTACACATTTCATAAACCATATTATTTCTAAGTTGCTTGCTAAATATAATATTAGGCACAAGGTGGCCACTGCCTACCACCCACAGACAGATGAGCAAGCTGAAATTCCAAATAGAGAAATCTAAACAATTATGGAGAAGGTAGCCAATGCATCGAAAAAGGATTGGGTGTAGAGACTTGATGAGGCGCTATAAACATACCCGACCACATTCAAAACAAAAATAGGAATGTCTTCGTATGCCCTAGTGTTTGGGAAAGCCTGTCATTTGCTGATAGAGTTATAACACAAAATATTATGGGTGGTCAGTAAGCTAAACTTAGACCTGGAAGCCGTTGGGAAGAATCGAAAGCTACAATTGAACGAGTTGGATGAATGGCAGCTGAACGCATATGAAAACACAAAAAGTATACAAGGAGAAGACCAAACATTGGCACGACCAATGCATCGGTAAGAAAAAATTATTTGTTGGTAAAAAAGTCTTATTATCTAACTCATGTTTACGCTTGTTCTTAGGAAAATTAAAGTCTATGTGGTCTGAACCATTCATCATCAAGGAAATATTTTCTCATAGAGCTGTTGAACTCACTCGAGAGTATGGATCAAATGCCTTCAAAGTACGTAGGCAAAGAGTCAAGCCATACTTTGAAGAGGATGTAGGGCGTTGTAAAACATCCATCGACCTACGTGAGCCTACTTGAACCTTGCGTCTAAATTGTCCTTGCGTGCAATCAAATACTTATATTCTAAAGACGCTTCCTTTTCTATGTTTTATTTTTGCTCACTGTATATTATGCTTTCTTTATGTTCTTGTTTGAAATCTTGTTTGGTAAAGAATTTTTGAGTTTGTGGCTTTTGAATGTGTGTGTGATATTGCTTGTTGACAAAGACAACCAAAATCATGGTTAACTTGAAATGGGCATTAGAATCAGACCAACACATGACCATGTGTTGGAATAGGAAAAGTCATTATATAGGGAGGTGGACCACTCGAGTGCTTGAGTGGCCCTGTGCGTGTCCTTTTATAATCACATTAAACGAGCAGACAAAACGTCACGTGTAATTGGCACGTGTCACATCTATCTCTTATCTCTTTCTCTCTCCTCATGCATTTGCCTATAGAAACCTAACATTTTCCGCTTCGATTCTTCTTTTTCTTCCTCGTGATTTTCCCCTGCCCTAAGCCTTCTTCTTATTTCCTTGTTGTCTGTCTGCATTTTTCTGTTGTCGTTCTTTCAAGAAATTTCAAGTTCTTTTCATTGCAAACAATGTTGGACACCTCTGATAGCCAAAATGACTCATTGAGCTTCACCAGAGACAGCCCGATAAGTTATTTTTCTTCCCCTTTCGTTTCACCTTCGCCTTCTCCTCTTTCATCCCCACCTCTGTCCTCTGCTACATCTTCCCTCGGAAAGGCAGCTCTTTAACCCAAGCCCGCGACGTCTGTGCGAATCTTTACGAAGGCAGTGCCAACAAAATCCTCCTCCAAAACTCCTTCAAAACTTGACCCCTCCATCTCCTGATGACCCAACTTCTCCCCTAAAACCCAAAAAAACCTAAGTATGTAACTTCTTCCAAACCGTCACGGCAACCTGCATCAAAAGGCCCTGCCAAAAAGTCTGCCACTAGGCCTTACAGATAGCCAACTCCTCCGCTAGTCATCCTAACCATCACACTGATCGTACTGACACATGATCATGTACCTGAGCACTTAAGAACCGCGCCATCACTTGCCGTGCGTTCAGCAGACCCCTAACCATTGAACCTCAACCACTATCTTTTCTATCGAGGTAGCCTTTTTTTCTTTCGCATCTTCTTCAAGTTTACTGTAAGCACCCTCTGACCCTCCCCCAGTTAGACTACCACTACCACCAGCTGATCCACTAAGGACCAACTATCCTACGTTGGAGCCTACCGAGTGTCCTGAAGAGTCTTAGCGTGGTCCTAGTGAGTTGGCTCGAATAGATGAGCAAAAGTTTTTTGGAAACATTTTAGCCAGCCTCGATCAGAGACAAGAGTTTCAAAATGTGGATCAGCCGTGCGTTAAGATGTTGAAGTTGCATCGGTTGCAAAATGAGAAAGTAGGCGAAAGGAATGGAGGAGCGTCAGCCCTAGTAGAGGAAGAATTAGATGATGCTGACCACTACACGCTTGAGCTAGAAGTGGAGATGGCTACTGAAGAGAATGAAGAAGTGTCGCAGTGGTCTAACCCTACGACAGATGACCCTGACGCATCCCTATCACGACAATAAGATGTGGATGGAGTCTGTAACGTAACCTTTAGAGAGACAAAAAAGACTGATAATAGAAAAAGAAGAATAGATTGAATAAGTTGCAATTGGTTCTATAGCTGCAACGCATGAAGAAATCTTGACTAATTCGAGCGAGTTGGAGCGCAGGCTTTAAGGGATATAGGCCCGTGAGACATGGAAAGGAAAAAAAAGCCCTCTAGAGAGAGTTTGAGGAGAAGGAGGAGCGTTGGCTCGATAGGTCAAAAGATACAAAAAGAAGAAGGAAAAGAAGCAAGGAAAGAAAGAAAAAAAATGGTGGCACCAGTGTCATCTAAGCAAACAAGGGGGAAAAAGCGTCAGTTTACTGACATCCTCGTGGATAAGGTATTATTCCAAGAGCACAGTCCCTTGTAAAAATATATCGCAGACATCATCGACACAATGGATTAGCGTCAATTGTATGTCAGTCTATCAAGAAAATGGCCCCACCTCGTCTACATATTCTACATGAGTGAATTTGATGAAGTAAGGAATGCGACATTGTGGAAGTCTATCTCATACACTTTTCCCCCATAATTATTAATGAAGTGCTCGACGCACAGGATAACCCTGAAGTTGAAGGTAACCGTATCATTGAGCAACCAACTCCAAGTACATTGAACGATGCAGTAAGAGTTAAGCCAAGTTAAGGAGCAGATGGCAAATTAGGGGTCGTCATGACCATGGCCTCATAAATCTTCTCTCTGACACAAACTTGTGGTTATACCTGATCAAGAATTGTATCATGCCCACCACGCATGATGATCAAGGGAGAGAGTTTGGCCCACCTATTGTATCGTGCAACAATACCTCTTGATATGGGCTAACTCATTGTTGATCAGATCAAGAGTGTTAAAGGGAAGCCATGCGGGCAACTGTATTTTTTGTGGCTTATCTATACGTTGTGTGAATGCACTGACATCCTAAAGAAGGATGATTTCGATGAAGTCGATGGGCTGATAGATATTAAGCTCATTAAATGTTTACTAAGAGGAGCATTCAACCCAACTTGCCTCCCAAGCAAGAACTTCTAGCCGTAGCCATCACAACGCAAAAAAAAAACAAGTTTGAGTCGACACTTTCGAAAATGAGCCAAGCAATAAAGCCTCATTGATGAACATGAGTTTGAGGTTGAGCTTGCGTTAGACCAAGAGGACTCGGTTTTGTGGACCTCAACATACCTCTTTTCTCTTCAAGCCTTTCAATACAAATGCTTCCTGTTAATAAGCCAGTTGGCCTAGAACATCACGATGAAACGCATAGGAACCCGATTGGGGAAATAGTGAACCTTAGGTGTTCTCCCCACCACTATTCTTTGCCTCCTATCTTTGACCCTTTGACATTCATCCATTAACCAACTAGATTAGGAAACCAACGCCCACATATCTAATAGTCCAGTTGATGAGATTTCTGAACCACAAAAACTTTCCCTAACTCCCAATCTAATGCACTCATACCTTCTACTGCACCTCTCAACGTGGATAAGCTCAAACAGTTCACCAAAGCCCAACTCCAACCCCTGGCCGCATCCATGGAAGCTCTTCATTTACAACAGGCGACTTTCCAACGCCAAAATTGAAGGAACTCGTTTTGAAATAGATCCTTGAGCGGAAGCGGATCGTCAAAATTCCATTAATTATTGAAAACATAAGTTTACAGTAAACATACAAGATATGCATTCAAAATAAATTACAACGCTTCTTAAAGAAATAAAAGGGTTAAAAATACATTACCCTTAAAGAACCCTTCTACGTGAAACTCCCTTGTTCGGTCACAAGCCTTGAACAGAAACAACAACTTTTGAAGACCTTCTTCAAGATATCTCGAACAGTAACAGAGACATTACCACAATGAGCCATTGGTATTCTCGGCTAAGAATCCAGGAGCAGTGGCTCTGACTATTTTGATTAGGAGGGAAAGTTTGAGTATGGAGGAAGAAGATTGAGGAAAACACAGAACTTTTATGTAAAACTTTCATTCCTTTAACAAATCATCAATAGTAGAGGAATAAGAAGAAAAACATTTTTTTATTATTCTTGTCACAAAAACAATAACCACCCACTAAGGTGGTTGAAGAGAAAGAGGAAAGTTATTACTCAAATAATAATAAAATAATAAATAAATATGATAACAACTTATCATATTATATTTATATTAAATTATATGTTATATCAAATATAACACATAACTTATAGTTTTAATATTGTATCACATACAATATAAACTATATTTTGTTTTCTCTATTTTATGGCATTCAATATAATATT